>NW_027182825.1:1511512-1536512 GCF_041146395.1 Eulemur rufifrons | reverse complement strand
CCCAACCCTAACCCCAACCCTACCTCTAACCCTAACCCCTAACCCTAACCCTAACCCAACCCTAACCCTAAACCTAGCCCTAACCCTAGCCCTAACCCTAACCCTAACCGTAACTCCTAACCCTAACCCTAACCCTAACCCAACCCCTAAACGTAACCCCTAACCCTAACCCTAACCCCAACCCCAACCCCAACCCCTAACCCTAACGCTAACCCCTAACCCTAACCCTAACCCCTAACCCTAACCCCAACCTTAACCCCTAACCCTAACCCCTAACCCTAAGCCTAAACCAAACCTAACCCTACCCTAACCCTAACCCTAACCGTAACCCCTAACCCTAACCCTAACCGAACCCCTAACCCCAACCCCTAACCCTAACCCTAACCCCAACCCCAACCCCTAACCCTAACGCTAACCCCTAACACTAACCCTAACTCCTAACCCTAACCCCAACCTTAACCCCTAACCCTAACCCCTAACCCAACCCTAACCCTAACCCCTAAACATAACCCTAACCCCTACCCCTAACCCTAACCCTAACCCAACCCTAACCCTAACGCAAACCCTAACCCTAACCCTACCCTAACCCTAACCCTATCCCCTAACCCTAACCATAACCCCTAACCCTAACCCAACCCTAACCCTACCCTAACCCTAACCCTAACCCCTAACCCTAACCCTAACCAAACCCTAACATAACCCTAACCCTAACCTCTAAACCTAACACTAACCCCTAACCCTTACCCTAATCCCTAACCCTAACCCCTAACCCCTACCCTAACCCTTACTGTAACCCAACACTAACCCTAACCCTAACCCTTAACCCTAACCCCTAACACTAACCCTTACCCTTAACCCTAACCCCTAACCCTAACCCCTAACCCTAACCCTACCCTAACCCTAACCCTAACCCCTAACCCTAACCCTGACCCAACCCTAACCCTAACCCCTAACCCTAACCCTAAACCCTAACCCTAACCCAACACAACCCTACCCTAACCCTACCCTAACCCTAACCCTAACTCTAACCCCTAACCCTAACCCCTAACCCTAACCCTAACCACAAATTCTAACCCTAACCCTAACCCCTAACCCTAACCCTAAGCCCTAACCCTAACCCTAACCCCGAACCCGAACCCAAACCCTAAACCTAACCCTAATCCTATCCCCTAACCCTAACCCCTAACCCCTAACCCTAACCTCTAACCCTAACCCCTAACCCTAAACCTAACCGTAACCCTACCACTAACCCTAATCCCTAACCCTAACCCTAACCCTAACCCCAACCCTAACCCTAACCCCTAACCCTAACCCTAACCCCTAACCCTATCCCTAACCCTACCGTAACCCTAACCCAACCCTAACCCTAACCCTAACCCCAACCCCTAACCCTAACCCTAACCCCTAACCCTAACCTTAACCCCTAACCCTAAATCCTGACCCTGAGCCTGACCCTGAACCTAACCCTAACCCCTGACCCTGATCCTGACCCTAACCCCTGACCCTGACCCTGACCCTAAACCTAACCCTAACCCCCTAACCCTAACCCTAACCCCTAACCCTAACCCTAAACCCAAACCCTAACGCTAACCCTACCCTAACCCTACCCTACCACTAACCCTAACCCTAACCCATAACCCTAACCCTAACCCATAACCCTAACCCTAACCCCAACCCCAACCCTAACCCCTAACCCTAACCCCTAACCCTAACCCTAACCCCTAACCCTAACCCCTAACCCTAACCCTAACCTCTAACCCTAACCCTAATCCAACCCTAACACTAACCCTAGCCCTAACACTAGCCCTAAACCTAACCCTAACCGTAACCACTAACCCTAACCCTAACCCTAACCCAACCCCTAACCCTAACCCGTAACCCTAACCCTAACCCCAACCCCAACCCCTAACCCTAACGCTAACTCCTAACCCTAACCCTAACCCCTAACACTAACCCCAACCTTAACCCCTAACCCTAGCCCCTAACCCTAACCCTAACCCAAACCTAACCCTACCCTAACCCTAACCCTAACCCCTAACCCTAACCCAAACCCTAACCCTAACACCTAACCCTAACCCTAACCCCTAACTCTAACCCTAACCATAACCCCTAACCCTAACCCTAACCCCTAACCCTAACCCTAACCCTAGATCTAACCCTAAATCTAACCTACCGCCTAATTTTAACCTTCAGCACTAATGCTACTCTAACCCTGAATCCTAAACCGACCCGTAACCCTTAACACTAACCCTATCCGTGAACCTAAACCCTGACCCTAACCATTACCCGCACCCAAGCATTTAACCCGGACCCTAACCCTAATCCTTAATGATAACCCTAACACTAAACCCTAACCCTAAGGCCAACACTTATCCCTAATCCTATCCCTTAACCCTAACCCTAACCCTAATGCTACCCCCTAAACGTAACCCTAACCTTGACCAGTAAACCTAACCCTATCCTCTAACACAAACCATACCACATAACTCTAACCCTAAAACTAACCCTAACCCTAACCCTAACCCTAAACCCTAACTCTTAACCTTAACCCTAAGCGTTAACTCTCATGCTAACCTTTAATCCTAACCCTAATCCTAATCTTCAACCCTAAACCTAACACTTAACCCTAACCCTATACCAAACCCTAACCCCTCATCTTAACCCTAACCGTAAACCTCAACCCTAAACCAAAGTGTAACCTTTAACCCTAAGAGTAACCTTTAACCCTAACCCTAATCCCTAACCCTAAGCCCTCACCCTAACACTAAACTTCATCCTTAACCCTAACCAGAATCCTAACCCTAAATCTAATTCTCAGACTTCTTGCTTTCTTAGAGTTTAGAAAGCCTGCAATCCTCCCATGCCATGCGTGAAAGGAGGCTCTACCACTGTGTCCTGCATGAAACCCACGGGCCCATACCCAGAGTATGATAGAGTGGGTTCCCGGGTACAATCCTAGCCCCCTAAATTCCTCCCGCCCGCCTAATGCAGACAGGGCCCGTGCGCTAAGCATAAACAATACCTTTAACAGATAACCCTAACCCTGAACATAACACCAAACCCTGTTTCTATTTCGCCCCTTAACACGTAAACCTCACCGTGCGCCTAACTTTAACCTCTTATCCTAACGTTAATGCATAACCCATTTCCTGAGAACAACCCCTATCCCATAATTCTAACCCTATCTCCTAGTCATCACTGTGACACCTAATCCCTAACCCTAATTCTAAACCGCTAACCCTAACCGTAACCCTACCTACAACCCTAACACTGACAGTAACCCTTACTTCTAAACCCAACGCTATGCCTAACAAAAACCCTAACCCTTGACCCTAACCCTTCACCCTAACCCCTAAGCCTTACCCTAACCCTTAACCCTAATCCTAATCCTAACCATTAAACCTACCCCTAGCTCTCAAAGCTAACCCTAAACCTTACCCTCACGACTAGACCTAACCCTGACACTAACCTAACACCTAACCCTAACCAGAACCCCTAAAGCTAACCCTGAACCCTATCCCTAACCCTAGCAGTAAACTTTAACCCTAAACCTAAGCCCAACCCGTAACCCTAATCCTATCCTTTTACCCTAAAACTAACCCCTAAACCTAACCCCTATACCTCACCCTAACTCTAACCCCAATCCTAATTCTAACCATACCCCTTCATAAAACACTAACTCCTAACCGCTAACCCTAACACTAACCAAAAACCCTAATCACTAATCCCTAACCCTAACGCTTAACCTTTACCCTAACCGTTAACCCTCACCCTAAATCTTAACACTGACCCTAACCTTAACCTTTAACTCTAAGCCTAACCCTTAACCCTACAGTAAGGAAGACCCTTAATGCTAATGGGATCCCTTATCCCTAACTCTAACACCACAGCTAAAAATAACCCTAACCTTGGATCCTTAAACCTAACCCCTAGCACTTACTTTAACCCCAAACCCTAACCCTGATCCTAACCATTAAACCTAACCCTATCTCTTAACCCTAACGCTAGCCCTTACCCTAACGCCTAGATCTAACCCTAAATCTAACCTACCGCCTAATCCTAACCTTCAGCACTAATGCTAACACTAACCCTGAACCCTAATCCTACCCGTAACCCTTAACACTAACCCTATCCGTGAACCTTAACCCTGACCCTAACCATTACCCGAACCCAAGCATTTAACCCTGACCCTTACCCTAATCCTTAATGATAACCCTTACACTAAACCCTAACCCTAAGCCCAACACTTAACCCTAATCCTATCCTTTAACCCTAACCCTAACCCTAACTCTAATGCTAACCCGTAAACGTAACCCTAACCATGGCCAGTAAACCTAACCCTAAACTCTAACACAAACCATAGCACATAACTCTAACCCTAAAACTAACCCTAACCCTAAACCTAAACCCTAACTCTTAACCTTAACCATAAGCGTTAACTCTCACACTAACCTATAACCCTAACCCTAATCCTAATCTTCAACCCTAAACCCAACACTTAACCCTAACCCTGTACCAAACCCTAACCCCTCATCTTAACCCTAACCGTAAACCTCAACCCTAAACAAAAGTGTAACCGTTAAACCTAAGAGTAACCTTTAACCCTAACCCTATTCCCTAACCCTAAGCCCTAACCCTAACACTAAACTTCATCCTTAACCCTAACCAGAATCCTAACCCTAAATCTAATTCTCAGACTTCTTGCTTTCTTAGAGTTTAGAAAGCCTGCAATCCTCCCATGCCATGCGTGAAAGGAGGCTCTACCACTGTGTCCTGCATGAAACCCACGGGCCCATACCCAGAGTATGATAGAGTGGGTTCCCGGGTACAATCCCAGCCCCCTAATCTCCCCCCACCCGCCTAATGCAGACAGGGCCCGTGCGCTAAGCATAAACAATACCTTTAACAGATAACCCTAACCCTGAACATAACACCCAACCCTGTTCCTATTTCTCCCCTTAACACGTAAACCTCACCGTGCGCCTAACTTTAACCTCTTATCCTAATTTTAATGCATAACCCATTTCCTGAGAACAACCCCATCCCATAATTCTAACCCTATCTCCTAGTCATCACTGTGACACCTAATCCCTAACCCTAATTCTAAACCGCTAACCCTAACCGTAACCCTACCTACAACCCTAACACTGACAGTAACCCTTACTTCTAACCCCAACGCTTTGCCTAACAAAACCCTAACCCTTGACCCTAACCTTCACCCTAACCCCTAAGCCTTACCCTAACCCTTAACCCTAATCCTAATCCTAACCATTAAACCTAACCCTAGCTCTCAAAGCTAACCCTAAACCTTACCCTCACGACTAGACCTAACCCTGACACTAACCTAACACCTAACCCTAACCAGAACCCCTAAAGCTAACCCTGAACCCTATCCCTAACCCTAGCAGTAAACTTTAACCCTAAACCTAAGCCCAACCCGTAACCCTAATCCTATCCTTTTACCCTAAAACTAACCCCTAAACCTAACCCCTATACCTCACCCTAACTCTAACCCCAATCCTAATTCTAACCATACCCCTTCATAAAACACTAACTCCTAACCGCTAACCCTAACACTAACCAAAAACCCTAATCACTAATCCCTAACCCTAACGCTTAACCTTTACCGTAACCGTTAACCCTCACCCTAAATCTTAACACTGACCCTAACCTTAACCTTTAACTCTAAGCCTAACCCTTAACCCTACAGTAAGGAAGACCCTTAATGCTAATGGGATCCCTTATCCCTAACCCTAACACTACAGCTAAAAGTAACCCTAACCTTGGATCCTTAAACCTAACCCCTAACACTTACTTTAACCCCAAACCCTAACCCTGATCCTAAGCATTAAACCTAACCCTATCTCTTAACCCTAACGCTAGCCCTTACCCTAACGCCTAGATCTAACCCTAAATCTAACCTACCGCCTAATCCTAACCATATGCACTAATGCTAAAACTAACCCTGAACCCTAAACCTACCCGTAACCCTTAACACTAACCCTATCCGTGAACCTTAACCCTGACCCTAACCATTACCCGCACCCAGGCATTTAACCCTGACCCTAACTCTAATCCTTCATGCTAACCCTAACACTAAACCCTAACCCTAAGGCCAACACTTATCCCTAACCCTATCCCTTAACCCTAACCCTAACCCTAATGCTACCCCCTAAACGTAACCCTAACCTTGACCAGTAAACCTAACCCTATCCTCTAACACAAACCATATCACATAACTCTAACCCTAAAACTAACCCTAACCCTAACCCTAATCCTAAACCCTAACTCTTAACCTTAACCCTAAGCGTTAACTCTCATGCTAACCTTTAATCCTAACCCTAATCCTAATCTTCAACCCTAAACCTAACACTTAACCCTAACCCTGTACCAAACCCTAACCCCTCATCTTAACCCTAACCGTAAACCTCAACCCTAAACCAAAGTGTAACCTTTAAACCTAAGAGTAACCTTTAACCCTAACCCTAATCCCTAACCCTAAGCCCTCACCCTAACACTAAACTTCATCCTTAACCCTAACCAGAATCCTAACCCTAAATCTAATTCTCAGACTTCTTGCTTTCTTAGAGTTTAGAAAGCCTGCAATCCTCCCATGCCATGCGTGAAAGGAGGCTCTACCACTGTGTCCTGCATGAAACCCACGGGCCCATACCCAGAGTATGATAGAGTGGGTTCCCGGGTACAATCCTAGCCCCCTAAATTCCTCCCGCCCGCCTAATGCAGACAGGGCCCGTGCGCTAAGCATAAACAATACCTTTAACAGATAACCCTAACCCTGAACATAACACCAAACCCTGTTTCTATTTCGCCCCTTAACACGTAAACCTCACCGTGCGCCTAACTTTAACCTCTTATCCTAACGTTAATGCATAACCCATTTCCTGAGAACAACCCCTATCCCATAATTCTAACCCTATCTCCTAGTCATCACTGTGACACCTAATCCCTAACCCTAATTCTAAACCGCTAACCCTAACCGTAACCCTACCTACAACCCTAACACTGACAGTAACCCTTACTTCTAACCCCAACGCTATGCCTAACAAAAACCCTAACCCTTGACCCTAACCCTTCACCCTAACCCCTAAGCCTTACCCTAACCCTTAACCCTAATCCTAATCCTAACCATTAAACCTACCCCTAGCTCTCAAAGCTAACCCTAAACCTTACCCTCACGACTAGACCTAACCCTGACACTAACCTAACACCTAACCCTAACCAGAACCCCTAAAGCTAACCCTGAACCCTATCCCTAACCCTAGCAGTAAACTTTAACCCTAAACCTAAGCCCAACCCGTAACCCTAATCCTATCCTTTTACCCTAAAACTAACCCCTAAACCTAACCCCTATACCTCACCCTAACTCTAACCCCAATCCTAATTCTAACCATACCCCTTCATAAAACACTAACTCCTAACCGCTAACCCTAACACTAACCAAAAACCCTAATCACTAATCCCTAACCCTAACGCTTAACCTTTACCCTAACCGTTAACCCTCACCCTAAATCTTAACACTGACCCTAACCTTAACCTTTAACTCTAAGCCTAACCCTTAACCCTACAGTAAGGAAGACCCTTAATGCTAATGGGATCCCTTATCCCTAACTCTAACACCACAGCTAAAAATAACCCTAACCTTGGATCCTTAAACCTAACCCCTAGCACTTACTTTAACCCCAAACCCTAACCCTGATCCTAACCATTAAACCTAACCCTATCTCTTAACCCTAACGCTAGCCCTTACCCTAACGCCTAGATCTAACCCTAAATCTAACCTACCGCCTAATCCTAACCTTCAGCACTAATGCTAACACTAACCCTGAACCCTAATCCTACCCGTAACCCTTAACACTAACCCTATCCGTGAACCTTAACCCTGACCCTAACCATTACCCGAACCCAAGCATTTAACCCTGACCCTTACCCTAATCCTTAATGATAACCCTTACACTAAACCCTAACCCTAAGCCCAACACTTAACCCTAATCCTATCCTTTAACCCTAACCCTAACCCTAACTCTAATGCTAACCCCTAAACGTAACCCTAACCATGGCCAGTAAACCTAACCCTAAACTCTAACACAAACCATAGCACATAACTCTAACCCTAAAACTAACCCTAACCCTAAACCTAAACCCTAACTCTTAACCTTAACCATAAGCGTTAACTCTCACACTAACCTATAACCCTAACCCTAATCCTAATCTTCAACCCTAAACCCAACACTTAACCCTAACCCTGTACCAAACCCTAACCCCTCATCTTAACCCTAACCGTAAACCTCAACCCTAAACCAAAGTGTAACCGTTAAACCTAAGAGTAACCTTTAACCCTAACCCTATTCCCTAACCCTAAGCCCTAACCCTAACACTAAACTTCATCCTTAACCCTAACCAGAATCCTAACCCTAAATCTAATTCTCAGACTTCTTGCTTTCTTAGAGTTTAGAAAGCCTGCAATCCTCCCATGCCATGCGTGAAAGGAGGCTCTACCACTGTGTCCTGCATGAAACCCACGGGCCCATACCCAGAGTATGATAGAGTGGGTTCCCGGGTACAATCCCAGCCCCCTAATCTCCCCCCACCCGCCTAATGCAGACAGGGCCCGTGCGCTAAGCATAAACAATACCTTTAACAGATAACCCTAACCCTGAACATAACACCCAACCCTGTTCCTATTTCTCCCCTTAACACGTAAACCTCACCGTGCGCCTAACTTTAACCTCTTATCCTAATTTTAATGCATAACCCATTTCCTGAGAACAACCCCATCCCATAATTCTAACCCTATCTCCTAGTCATCACTGTGACACCTAATCCCTAACCCTAATTCTAAACCGCTAACCCTAACCGTAACCCTACCTACAACCCTAACACTGACAGTAACCCTTACTTCTAACCCCAACGCTTTGCCTAACAAAACCCTAACCCTTGACCCTAACCTTCACCCTAACCCCTAAGCCTTACCCTAACCCTTAACCCTAATCCTAATCCTAACCATTAAACCTAACCCTAGCTCTCAAAGCTAACCCTAAACCTTACCCTCACGACTAGACCTAACCCTGACACTAACCTAACACCTAACCCTAACCAGAACCCCTAAAGCTAACCCTGAACCCTATCCCTAACCCTAGCAGTAAACTTTAACCCTAAACCTAAGCCCAACCCGTAACCCTAATCCTATCCTTTTACCCTAAAACTAACCCCTAAACCTAACCCCTATACCTCACCCTAACTCTAACCCCAATCCTAATTCTAACCATACCCCTTCATAAAACACTAACTCCTAACCGCTAACCCTAACACTAACCAAAAACCCTAATCACTAATCCCTAACGCTAACGCTTAACCTTTACCGTAACCGTTAACCCTCACCCTAAATCTTAACACTGACCCTAACCTTAACCTTTAACTCTAAGCCTAACCCTTAACCCTACAGTAAGGAAGACCCTTAATGCTAATGGGATCCCTTATCCCTAACCCTAACACTACAGCTAAAAGTAACCCTAACCTTGGATCCTTAAACCTAACCCCTAACACTTACTTTAACCCCAAACCCTAACCCTGATCCTAAGCATTAAACCTAACCCTATCTCTTAACCCTAACGCTAGCCCTTACCCTAACGCCTAGATCTAACCCTAAATCTAACCTACCGCCTAATCCTAACCATATGCACTAATGCTAAAACTAACCCTGAACCCTAAACCTACCCGTAACCCTTAACGCTAACCCTATCCGTGAACCTTAACCCTGACCCTAACCATTACCCGCACCCAGGCATTTAACCCTGACCCTAACTCTAATCCTTCATGCTAACCCTAACACTAAACCCTAACCCTAAGGCCAACACTTATCCCTAATTCTATCCCTTAACCCTAACCCTAACCCTAATGCTACCCCCTAAACGTAACCCTAACCTTGACCAGTAAACCTAACCCTATCCTCTAACACAAACCATATCACATAACTCTAACCCTAAAACTAACCCTAACCCTAACCCTAACCCTAAACCCTAACTCTTAACCTTAACCCTAAGCGTTAACTCTCATGCTAACCTTTAATCCTAACCCTAATCCTAATCTTCAACCCTAAACCTAACTCTTAACCCTAACCCTGTACCAAACCCTAACCCCTCATCTTAACCCTAACCGTAAACCTCAACCCTAAACCAAAGTGTAACCTTTAAACCTAAGA
Organism: Eulemur rufifrons; assembly: GCF_041146395.1. Lineage (NCBI taxonomy): Eukaryota > Metazoa > Chordata > Mammalia > Primates > Lemuridae > Eulemur > Eulemur rufifrons. The sequence goes on along the minus strand of NW_027182825.1, from coordinate 1,526,293 downwards.
GTAACCTTTAACCCTAACCCTAATCCCTAACCCTAAGCCCTCACCCTAACACTAAACTTCATCCTTAACCCTAACCAGAATCCTAACCCTAAATCTAATTCTCAGACTTCTTGCTTTCTTAGAGTTTAGAAAGCCTGCAATCCTCCCATGCCATGCGTGAAAGGAGGCTCTACCACTGTGTCCTGCATGAAACCCACGGGCCCATACCCAGAGTATGATAGAGTGGGTTCCCGGGTACAATCCTAGCCCCCTAAATTCCTCCCGCCCGCCTAATGCAGACAGGGCCCGTGCGCTAAGCATAAACAATACCTTTAACAGATAACCCTAACCCTGAACATAACACCAAACCCTGTTTCTATTTCGCCCCTTAACACGTAAACCTCAGCGTGCGCCTAACTTTAACCTCTTATCCTAACGTTAATGCATAACCCATTTCCTGAGAACAACCCCATCCCATAATTCTAACCCTATCTCCTAGTCATCACTGTGACACCTAATCCTTAACCCTAATTCTAAACCGCTAACCCTAACCGTAACCCTACCTACAACCCTAACACTGACAGTAACCCTTACTTCTAAACCCAACGCTATGCCTAACAAAAACCCTAACCCTTCACCCTAACCCTTCACACTAACCCCTAAGCCTTACCCTAACCCTTAACCCTAATCCTAATCCTAACCATTAAACCTAACCCTAGCTCACAAAGCTAACCCTAAACCTTACCCTCACTACTAGACCTAACCCTGACACTAACCTAACACCTAACCCTAACCAGAACCCCTAAAGCTAACCCTGAACCCTATCCCTAACCCTAGCAGTAAACTTTAACCCTAAACCTAAGCCCAACCCGTAACCCTAATCCTATCCTTTTACCCTAAAACTAACCCCTAAACCTAACCCCTATACCTCACCCTAACTCTAACCCCAATCCTAATTCTAACCATACCCCTTCATAAAACACTAACTCCTAACCGCTAACCCTAACACTAATTAAAAACCCTAATCACTAATCCCTAACCCTAACGCTTAACCTTTACCCTAACCGTTAACCCTCACCCTAAATCTTAACACTGACCCGAACCTTCACCTTTAACTCTAAGCCTAACCCTTAACCCTACAGTAAGGAAGACCCTTAATGCTAATGGGATCCCTTATCCCTAACCCTAACACTACAGCTAAAAATAACCCTAACCTTGGATCCTTAAACCTAACCCCTAACACTTACTTTAACCCCAAACCCTAACCCTGATCCTAAGCATTAAACCTAACCCTATCTCTTAACCCTAACGCTAGCCCTTACCCTAACGCGTAGATCTAACCCTAAATCTAACCTACCGCCTAATCCTAACCTTAAGCACTAATGCTAACACTAACCCTGAACCCTAAACCTACCCGTAACCCTTAACACTAACCCTATCCGTGAACCTTAACCCTGACCCTAACCATTACCGGCACCGAAGCATTTAACCCGGACCCTAACCCTAATCCTTAATGATAACCTTAACACTAAACCCTAACCCTAAGCCCAACACTTAACCCTAATCCTGTCCCTTAACCCTAACCCTAACCCTTATGCTAACCCAAAAACGTAACCCTAACGGTGACCAGTAAACCTAACCCTAAACTCTCACACAAACCATAGCACATAACTCTAACCCTAAAACTAACCCTAACCCTAACCCTAAACCCCAACTCATAACCTTAACCCTAAGCGTTAACTCTCACGCTAACCTTTAATCCTAACCCTAATCCTAATCTTCAACCCTAAACCTAACACTTAACCCTAACCCTGTACCAAACCCTAACCCCTCATCTTAACCCTAACTGTAAACCTCAACCCTAAATCAAAGTGTAACCGTTAAACCTTAGAGTAACCTTTAACCCTAACCCTATTCCCTAACCCTAAGCCCTCACCCTAACACTAAACTTCATCCTTAACCCTAACCAGAATCCTAACCCTAAATCTAATTCTCAGACTTCTTGCCTTCTTAGAGTTTAGAAAGCCTGCAATCCTCCCATGCCATGCGTGAAAGGAGGCTCTACCACTGTGTCCTGCATGAAACCCACGGGCCCATACCCAGAGTATGATAGAGTGGGTTCCCGGGTACAATCCCAGCCCCCTAAACTCCCCCCGCCCGCCTAATGCAGACTGGGCCCGTGCGCTAAGCATAAACAATACCTTTAACAGATAACCCTAACCCTGAACATAACACCCAACCCTGTTCCTATTTCTCCCCTTAACACGTAAACCTCACCGTGCGCCTAACTTTAACCTCTTATCCTAACGATAATGCATAACCCATTTCCTCAGAACAACCCCTATCCCATAATTCTAACCCTATCTCCTAGTCATCACTGTGACACCTAATCCCTAACCCTAATTCTAAACCGCTAACCCTAACCGTAACCCTACCTACAACCCTAACACTGACAGTAACCCTTACTTCTAACCCCAACGCTATTCCTAACAATAACCCTAACCCTTGACCCTAACCCTTGACCCTAACCCCTAAGCCTTACCCTAACCCTTAACCCTAATCCTAATCCTAACCATTAAACCTAACCCTAGCTCTTAAAGCTAACCCTAAACCTTACCCTCACGACTAGACCTAACCCTGACACTAACCTAACACCTAACCCTAACCAGAATCCCTAAAGCTAACCCTGAACCCTATCCCTAATCCCAGCAGTAAACCTTAACCCTAAACCTAAGCCCAACCCGTAACACTAATCCTATCCTTTTACCCTAAAACTAACCCCTAAACCTAACCCCTATACCTCACCCTAACTCTAACCCCAATCCTAATTCTAACCATACCCCTTCATAAAACACTAACTCCTAACCGCTAACCCTAACACTAACCAAAAACACTAATCGCTAATCCCTAACCCTAACGCTTAAGCTTTACCCTAACCATTAACCCTCACCCTAAATGTTAACCCTGACCCTAACATTAACCTTTAACTCTAAGCCTAACCCTTAAGCCTACAGTAAGGAAGACCCTTAATGCTAATGGGATCCCTTATCCCTAAACCTAACACTACAGATAAAAATAACCCTAACCTTGGATCCTTAAACCTAACCCCTAACACTTACTTTAACCCCAAACCCTAACCCTAATCTTAAGCATTAAACCTAACCCTATCTCTTAACCCTAACGCTAGCCCTTACCCTAACGCCTAGATCTAACCCTAAATCCAACCTACCGCCTAATCCTAACCTTAAGCCCTAATGCTAACACTAACCCTGAACCCTAAACCTACCCGTAACCCTTAACACTAACCCTATCCGTGAACCTAAACCCTGACCCTAACCATTACCCGCACCCAAGCATGTAACGCTGACCCTAACCCTAATCCTTAATGCTAACCTTAACACTAAACCCTAACCCTAAGCCCAACACTTAACCCTAATCCTATCCCTTAACCCTAACCCTAACCGTAATGCTACCCCCTAAACGTAATCGTAACCGTGACCAGTAAACCTAACCCTATCCTCTAACACAAACCATAGCACATAACTCTAACCCTAAAACTAACCCTAAACCCTAACTCTTAACCTTAACCCTAAGCGTTAACTCTCACGCTAACCTTTAATCCTAACCCTAATCCTAATCTTCAACCCTAAACCTAACACTTAACCCTAACCCTGTACCAAACCCTAACCCCTCATCTTAACCCTAACCGTAAACCTCAACCCTAAACCAAAGTGTAACCGTTAAACCTAAGAGTAACCTTTAACCCTAACCCTATTCCGTAACCCTAAGCCCTCACCCTAACACTGAACTTCATCCTTATCCCTAACCAGAATCCTCACCCTAAATCTAATTCTCAGACTTCTTGCTTTCTTAGAGTTTAGAAAGCCTGCAATCCTCCCATGCCATGCGTGAAAGGAGGCTCTACCACTGTGTCCTGCATGAAACCCACGGGCCCATAGCTAGAGTATGAAAGAGTGGTTTCCCGGGTACAATTCCAGCCCCCTAAACTCCCCCGCCCGCCTAATGCAAACAGGGCCCGTGTGCTAAGCATAAACAATACCTTTAACAGATAACCCTAAGCCTGAACATAACACCGAACCCTGTTCCTATTTCTCCCCTTAACACGTAAACCTCACCGTGCGCCTAACTTTAACCTCTTATCCTAACGTTAATGCATAACCCATTTCCTGAGAACAACCCCATCCCATAATTCTAACCCTATCTCCTAGTCATCACTGTGACACCTAATCCCTAACCCTAATTCTAAACCGCTAACCCTAACCGTAACCCTACCTACAACCCTAACACTGACACTAACCCTTACTTCTAACCCCAACGCTTTGCCTAAAAAAACCCTAACCCTTGACCCTAACCCTTCACCCTAACCCCTAAGCCTTACCCTAACCCTTAACCCTAATCCTAATCCTAACCATTAAACCTAACCCTAGCTCTTAAAGCTAACCCTAAACCTTACCCTCACGACTAGACCTAACGCTGACACTAACCTAACACCTAACCCTAACCAGAACCCCTAAAGCTAACCCTGAACTCTATCCCTAACCCTAGCAGTAAACTTTATCCCTAAACCTAAGCCCAACCCTAACCCTAATCCTATCCTTTTACCCTAAAACTAACCCCTAAACCTAACCCCTATACCTCACCCTAACTCTAACCCCAATCCTAATTCTAACCATACCCCTTCATAAAACACTAACTCCTAACCGGTAACCCTAACACTAAAAAAAACCCTAATCACTAATCCCGAACCCTAACGCTTAACCTTTACCCTAACTGTTAACCCTCACCCTAAATCTTAACCCTGACCCTAACCTTAACCTTTAACTCTAAGCCTAACCCTTAACCCTACAGTAAGGAAGACCCTTAATTCTAATGGGATCCCTTATCCCTAACCCTAACACTACAGCTAAAAATAACCCTAACCTTGGATCCTTAAACCTAACCCCTAACACTTACTTTAACCCCAAACCCTAACCCTAATCCTAAGCATGAAACCTAACCCTATCTCTTAACCCTAACGCTAGCCCTTACCCTAACGCCTAGATCTAACCCTAAATCTAACCTACCGCCTAATCCTAACCTTAAGCCCTAATGCTAACACTAACCCTGAACCCTAAACCTACCCGTAACCCTTAACACTAACCCTATCCGTGAAACTAAACCCTGACCCTTACTATTACCCGCACCCAAGCATTTAACCCTGACCCTAACCCTAATCCTTAATGCTAACCTTAACACTAAACCCTAACCCTAAGGCCAACACTTAACCCTAATCCTATTCCTTAACCCTAACCCTAACCCTAATGCTAACCCCTAAACGTAACCCTAACCATGACCAGTAAAACTAACCCTAACCTCTAACACAAAACATAGCACATAACTCTAACCCTAAAACTAACCTTAACCCTAAACCTAAACCCTAACTCTTAACCTTAACCTTAAGCGTTAACTCTCACACTAACCTTTTATCCTAACCCTAATCCTAATCTTGAACCCTAAACCCAACACTTAACCCTAACCTTGTACCAAACCCTAACCCCTCATCTTAACCCTAACCGTAAACCTCAACCCTAAACAAAAGTGTAACCGTTAAACCTAAGAGTAACCTTTAACCCTAACCCTATTCCCTTACAATAAGCCCTCAGCCTATCACTAAACTTCATCCTTAACCCTAACCAGAATCCTAACCCTAAATCTAATTCTCATACTTCTTGCTTTCTTAGAGTTTAGAAAGCCTGCAATCCTCCCATGCCATGCGTGAAAGGAGGCTCTACCACTGTGTCCTGCATGAAACCCACGGGCCCATACCCAGAGTATGATAGAGTGGGTTCCCGGGTACAATCCCAGCCGCCTAAACTCCTCCCGCCCGCCTAATGCAGACAGGGCCCGTGTGCTAAGCATAAACAATACCTTTAACAGATAACCCTAACCCTGAACATAACACCCAACCCTGTTCCTATTTCTCCCCTTAACACGGAAACCTCACCGTGCGCCTAACTTTAACCTCTTATCCTAACGTTAATGCATAACCCATTTCCTGAGAACAACCCCATCCCATAATTCTAACCCTATCTCCTAGTCATCACTGTGACACCTAATCCCTAACCCTAATTCTAAACCGCTAACCCTAACCGTAACCCTACCTACAACCCTAACACTGACACTAACCCTTACTTCTAACCCCAACGCTATGCCTAACAAAAACCCTAACCCTTGACCCTAACCCTTCACCCTAACCCCTAAGCCTTACCCTAACCCTTAACCCTAATCCTAATCCTAACCATTAAACCTAACCCTAGCTCTTAAAGCTAACCCTAAACCTTACCCTCACGACTAGACCTAACCCTGACACTAACCTAACACCTAACCCTAACCAGAACCCCTAAAGCTAACCCTGAACCCTATCCCTAACCCCAGCAGTAAACTTTAACCGAAAACCTAAGCCCAACCCGTAACCCTAATCCTATCCTTTTACCCTAAAACTAACCCCTAAACCTAACCCCTATACCTCACCCTAACTCTAACCCCAATCCTAATTCTAACCATACCCCTTCATAAAACACTAACTCCTAACCGGTAACCCTAACACTAACCAAAAACCCTAATCGCTAATCCCTAACCGTAACGCTTAACCTTTACCCTAACCGTTAACCCTCACCCTAAATCTTAATCCTGACCCTAACATTAACCTTTAACTCTAAGCCTAACCCTTAACCCTACAGTAAGGAAGACCATTAATGCTAATGGGATCCCTTATCCCTAAACCTAACACTACAGCTAAAAATAACCCTAACCTTGGATCCTTAAACCTAACCCCTAACACTTACTTTAAACCCAAACCCTAACCCTAATCCTAAGCATTAAACCTAAACCTATCTCTTAACCCTAACGCTAGCCCTTACCCTAACGCCTAGATCTAACCCTAAATCTAACCTACCGCCTAATCCTAGCCTTAAGCCCTAATGCTAACACTAACCCTGAACCCTAAACCTACCCATAACCCTTAACACTAACCCTATCCGTGAACCTAAACCCTGACCCTAACCATTACCCGCACCCAAGCATTTAACGCTGACCCTAACCCTAATCCTTAATGCTAACCTTAAAACTAAACCCTAACCCTAAGCCCAACACTTAACCCTAATACTATCCCTTAACCCTAACCCTAACCGTAATGCTACCCCCTAAACGTAATCCTAACCGTGACCAGTAAACCTAACCCTATCCTCTAACACAAACCATAGCACATAACTCTAACCCTAAAACTAACCCTAAACCCTAACTCTTAACCTTAACCCTAAGCGTTAACTCTCACGCTAACCTTTAATCCTAACCCTAATCCTAATCTTCAACCCTAAACCTAACACTTAACCCTAGCCCTGTACCAAACCCTAACCCCTCATCTTAACCCTAACCGTAAACCTCAACCCTAAACCAAAGTATAACCGTTAAACCTAAGAGTAACCTTTAACCCTAACCCTATTCCCTATCCCTAAGCCCTCACCCTAACACTAAACTTCATCCTTATCCCTAACCAGAATCCTCACCCTAAATGTAATTCTCAGACTCCTTGCTTTCTTAGAGTTTAGAAAGCCTGCAATCCTCCCATGCCATGCGTGAAAGGAGGCTCTACCACTGTGTCCTGCATGAAACCCACGGGCCCATACGTAGAGTATGAAAGAGTGGGTTCCCGGGTACAATCCAAGCCCCCTAAACTCCCCCCGCCCGCCTAATGCAGACAGGGCCCGTGCGCTAAGCATAAACAATACCTTTAACAGATAACCCTAACCCTGAACATAACACCGAACCCTGTTCCTATTTCTCCCCTTAACACGTAAACCTCACCGTGCGCCTAACTTTAACCTCTTATCCTAACGTTAATGCATAACCCATTTCCTGAGAACAACCCCATCCCATAATTCTAACCCTATCTCCTAGTCATCACTGTGACACCTAATCCCTAACCCTAATTCTAAACCGCTAACCCTAACCGTAACCCTACCTACAACCCTAACACTGACAGTAACCCTTACTTCTAACCTCAACGCTATGCCTAACAAAAACCCTAACCCTGGACCCTAACCCTTGACCCTAACCCCTAAGCCTTACCCTAACCCTTAACCCTAATCCTAATCCTAACCATTAAACCTATCCCTAGCTCTTAAAGCTAACCCTAAACCTTACCCTCACGACTAGACCTAACCCTGACACTAACCTAACACCTAACCCTAACCAGAACCCCTAAAGCTAACCCTGAACCCTATCCCTAACCCCAGCAGTAAACTTTAACCGTAAACCTAAGCCCAACCCGTAACCCTAATCCTTTCCTTTTACCCTAAAACTAACCCCTAAACCTAACCCCTATACCTCACCCTAACTCTAACCCCTGTCCTAATTCTAACCATACCCCTTCATAAAACACTAACTCCTAACCGCTAACCCTAACACTAACCAAAAACCCTAATCACTAATCCCTAACCCTAACGCTTAACCTTTACCCCAACCGTTAACCCTCACACTAAATCTTAACCCTGACCCTCACCTTAACCTTTAACTCTAAGCCTAACCCTTAACCCTACAAAAGGAAGACCATTAATGCTAATGGGATCCCTTATCCCTAACCCTAACACTACAGCTAAAAATAACCCTATCCTTGGATCCTTAAACCTAACCCCTAACACTTACTTTAACCCCAAACCCTAACCCTAATCCTAAGCATGAAACCTAACCCTATCTCTTAACCCTAACGCTAGCCCTTACCCTAACGCCTAGATCTAACCCTAAATCTAACCTACCGCCTAATCCTAATCTTAAACCCTAATGGTAACTCTAACCCTGAACCCTAAACCTACCCGTAACCCTTAACACTAACCCTATCCGTGAACCTAAACCCTGACGCTAACCATTACCCGCACCCAAGCATTTACCCCTGACCCTAACCCTAATCCTTAATGCTAACCTTAACACTAAACCCTAACCCTAATCCCAACACTTAACCCTAATCCTATCCCTTAACCCTAACACTAACTCTAATCCTAATGCTAACCCCTAAACGTAACCCTAACCGTGACCAGTAAACCTAACCCTAACCTCTAACACAAACCATAGCACATAACTCTAACCCTAAAACTAACCCTAAACCTAACCCTAAACCCTAACTCTTAACCTTAACCCTAAGCGTTAACTCTCACACTAACCTTTAATCCTAACCCTAATCCTAATCTTCAACCCTAAACCCAACACTTAACCCTAACCCTGTACCAAACCCTAACCCCTCATCTTAACCCTAACCGTAAACCTCAACCCTAAACAAAAGTGTAACCGTTAAAACTAAGAGTAACCTTTAACCCTAACCCTATTCCCTAACCCTAAGCCCTCACCCTAACACTAAACTTCATCCTTAATCCTAACCAGAATCCTAACCCTAAATCTGATTCTCAGACTTCTTGCTTTCTTAGAGTTTAGAAAGCCTGCAATCCTCTCATGCCATGCGTGAAAGGAGGCTCTACCACTGTGTCCTGCATGAAACCCACGGGCCCATACCCAGAGTATGATAGAGTGGGTTCCCGGGTACAATCCCAGACCCCTAAACTCCCCCCGCCCGCCTAATGCAGACAGGGCCCGTGCGCTAAGCATAAACAATACCTTTAACAGATAACCCTAACCCTGAACATAACACCCAACCCTGTTCCTATTTCTCCCCTTAACACGTAAACCTCACCGTGCGCCTAACTTTAACCTCTTATCCTAACGTTAATGCAGAACCCATTTCCTGAGAACAACCCCATCCCATAATTCTAACCCTATCTCCTAGTCATCACTGTGACACCTAATCCCTAACCCTAATTCTAAACCGCTAACCCTAACCGTAACCCTACCTACAACCCTAACACTGACAGTAACCCTTACTTCTAACCCCAACGCTATGCCTAACAAAAACCCTAACCCTTGACCCTAACCCTTCACCCTAACCCCTAAGCCTTACCCTAACCCTTAACCCTAATCCTAATCCTAACCATTAAACCTAACCTTAGCTCTTAAAGCTAACCCTAAACCTTACCCTCACGACTAGACCTAACCCTGACACTAACCTAACACTTAACCCTAACCAGAACCCCTAAAGCTAACCCTGAACCCTATCCCTAACCCTAGCAGTAAACTTTTACCCGAAACCTAAGCCCAACCTTTAACCCTAATCCCATCCTTTTAACCTAAAACTAACCCCTAAATCTAACCCCTATACCTCACCCTAACTCTAACCCCAATCCTAATTCTAACCATACCCCTTCATAAAACACTAACTCCTAACCGCTAACCCTAACACTAACCAAAAACCCTAATCACTAATCCCTAACCCTAACGCTTAACCTTTACCTTAACCGTTAACCCTCACCCTAAATCTTAACACTGACCCTAACCTTAACCTTAACTCTAAGCCTAACCCTTAACCCTACAGTAAGGAAGACCCTTAATGCTAATGGGATCCCTTATCCCTAACCCTAACACTACAGCTAAAAATAACCCTAACCTTGGATCCTTAAACCTAACCCCTAACACTTACTTTAACCCCAAACCCTAACCCTAATCCTAAGCATTAAACCTAAACCTATCTCTTAACCCTAACGCTAGCCCTTACCCTAACGCCTAGATCTAACCCTTAATCTAATCTACTGCCTAATCCTAACCTTCAGCACTAATGCTAACTCTAACCCTGAAGCCTAAACCTACCCGTAACCCTTAACACTAACCCTATCCGTAAACCTTAAACCTGACCCTAACCATTACCCGCACCCAAGCATTTAACCCTGATTCTAACCCTAATCCTTAATGATAAACCTAACACTAAACCCTAACCCTGAGCCCAACACTTACCCTAATCCTATCCCTTAACCCTAACCCTAACCCTAATGCTACCCCCTAAACGTAACCCTAACCGTGACCAGTAAACCTAACCCTAACCTCTAACACAAACCATAGCACATAACTCTAACCCTAAAACTAACCCTAACCCTAACCCTAACCCTAAACCCTAACACTTAACCTTAACCCTAAGCGTTAACTCTCACGCTAACCTTTAATCCTAACCCTAATCCTAATCTTCAACCCTAAACCTAACACTTAACCCTAACCCTGTACCAAACCCTAACCCCTCATCTTAACCCTAACCGTAAACCTCAACCCTAAACCAAAGTGTAACCGTTAAACCTAAGAGTAACCTTTAACCCTAACCCTAATCCCTAACCCTAAGCCCTCACCCTAACACTAAACTTCATCCTTAACCCTAACCAGAATCCTAACCCTAAATCTAATTCTCAGACTTCTTGCTTTCTTAGAGTTTAGAAAGCCTGCAATCCTCCCATGCCATGCGTGAAAGGAGGCTCTACCACTGTGTCCTGCATGAAACCCACGGGCCCATACCCAGAGTATGATAGAGTGGGTTCCCGGGTACAATCCCAGCCGCCTAAACTCCCCCCGCCCGCCTAATGCAGACAGGGCCCGTGCGCTAAGCATAAACAATACCTTTAACAGATAACCCTAACCCTGAACATAACACCCAACCCTGTTCCTATTTCTCCCCTTAACACGTAAACCTCACCGTGCGCCTAAATTTAACCTCTTATCCTAACGTTATTGCATAACCCATTTCCTGAGAACAACCCCATCCCATAATTCTAACCCTATCTCCTAGTCATCACTGTGACACCTAATCCCTAACCCTAATTCTAAACCGCTAACCCTAACCGTAACCCTACCTACAACCCTAACACTGACAGTAACCCTTACATCTAACCCCAACGCTATGCCTAACAAAAACCCTAACCCTTGACCCTAACCCTTCACCCTAACCCCTAAGCCTTACCCTAACCCTTAACCCTAATCCTAATCCTAACCATTAAACCTAACCCTAGCTCTTAAAGCTAACCCTAAACCTTACCCTCACGACTAGACCTAACCCTGACACTAACCTAACACCTAACCCTAACCAGAACCCCTAAAGCTAACCCTGAACCTTATTCCTAACCCTAGCAGTAAACTTTAACCCTAAACCTAAGCCCAACCCGTAACCCTAATCCTATCCTTTTACCCTAAAACTAACCCCTAAACCTAACCCCTATACCTCACCCTAACTCTAACCCCAATCCTAATTCTAACCATACCCCTTCATAAAACACTAACTCCTAACCGCTAACACTAACTCCAACCAAAAACCCTAATCACTAATCCCTAACCCTAACGCTTAACCTTTACCCTAACCGTTAACCCTCACCCTAAATCTTAACACTGACCCTATCCTTAACCTTTAACTCTAAGCCTAACCCTTAACCCTACAGTAAGGAAGACCCTTAATGCTAATGGGATCCCTTATCGCTAACCCTAACACTACAGCTAAAAATAACCCTAACCTTGGATCCTTAAACCTAACCCCTAACACTTACTTTAACCCCAAACCCTAACCCTAGTCCTAAGCATTAAACCTAACCCTATCTCTTAACCCTAACGCTAGCCCTTACCCTAACGCCTAGATCTAACCCTAAATCTAGCCTACCGCCTAATCCTAACCTTAAGCCCTAATGCTAACATTAACCCTGAACCCTAAACCTACCCGTAACCCTTAACACTAACCCTATCCGTGAACCTTAACCCTGACCCTAATCATTACCCGCACACAAGCATTTATCCCTGACCCTAACCCTAATCCTTAATGCTAACACTAACACTAAACCCTAACCCTAAGCCCAACACTTAACCCTAATCCTGTCCCTTAACCCTAACCCTAACCCTAATGCTACCCCCTAAACGTAACCCTAACCGTGACCAGTAAACCTAACCCTAACCTCTAACACAAACCATAGCACATAACTCTAAACCTAAAACTAACCCTAACCCTAACCCTAACCCTAAACCCTAACTCTTAACCTTAACCCTAAGCGTTAACTCTCACGCTAACCTTTAATCCTAACCCTAATCCTAATCTTCAACCCTAAACCTAACACTTTACCCTAACCCTGTACCAAACCCTAACCCCTCATCTTAACCCTAACCGTAAACCTCAACCCTAAACCAAAGTGTAACCGTTAAACCTAAGAGTAACCTTTAACCCTAACCCTAATCCCTAACACTAAGCCCTCACCCTAACACTAAACTTCATCCTTAACCTTAACCAGAATCCTAACCCTAAATCTAATTCTCAGACTTCTTGCTTCCTTAGAGTTTAGAAAGCCTGCCATCCTCCCATGCCATGCGTGAAAGGAGGCTCTACCACTGTGTTCTGCATGAAACCCACGGGCCCATACCCAGAGTATGATAGAGTGGGTTCCCGGGTACAATCCCAGCCCCCTAAACTCCCCCCGCCCGCCTAATGCAGACAGGGCCCGTGCGCTAAGCATAAACAATACCTTTAACAGATAACCCTAACCCTGAACATAACACCCAACCCTGTTCCTATTTCTCCCCTTAACACGTAAACCTCACCGTGCGCCTAACTTTAACCTCTTATCCTAACGTTAATGCATAACCCATTTCCTGAGAACAACCCCATCCCATAATTCTAACCCTATCTCCTAGTCATCACTGTGACACCTAATCCCTAACCCTAATTCTAAACCGCTAACCCTAACCGTAACCCTACCTACAACCCTAACACTGACAGTAACCCTTACATCTAACCCCAACGCTATGCCTAACAAAAACCCTAACCCTTGACCCTAACCCTTCACCCTAACCCCTAAGCCTTACCCTAACCCTTAACCCTAATCCTAATCCTAACCATTAAACCTAACCCTAGCTCTTAAAGCTAACCCTAAACCTTACCCTCACGACTAGACCTAACCTGACACTAACCTAACACCTAACCCTAACCAGAACCCCTAAAGCTAACCCTGAACCTTATTCCTAACCCTAGCAGTAAACTTTAACCCTAAACCTAAGCCCAACCCGTAACCCTAATCCTATCCTTTTACCCTAAAACTAACCCCTAAACCTAACCCCTATACCTCACCCTAACTCTAATCCCAATCCTAATTCTAACCATACCCCTTCATAAAACACTAACTCCTAACCGCTAACCCTAACTCCAACCAAAAACCCTAATCACTAATCCCTAACCCTAACGCTTAACCTTTACCCTAACCGTTAACCCTCACCCTAAATCTTAACACTGACCCTAACCTTAACCTTTAACCCTAAGCCTAACCCTTAACCCTACAGTAAGGAAGACCCTTAATGCTAATGGGATCCCTTATCCCTAACCCTAACACTACAGCTAAAAATAACCCTAACCTTGGATCCTTAAACCTAACCCCTAACACTTACTTTAACCCCAAACACTAACCCTAATCCTAAGCATTAAACCTAACCCTATCTCTTAACCCTAACGCTAGCCCTTACCCTAACGCCTAGATCCAACCCTAAATCTAACCTACCGCCTAATCCTAACCTTAAGCCCTAATGCTAACATTAACCCTGAACCCTAAACCTACCCGTAACCCTTAACACTAACCCTATCCGTGAACCTTAACCCTGACCCTAATCATTACCCGCACCCAAGCATTTATCCCTGACCCTAACCCTAATCCTTAATGCTAACCCTAACACTAAACCCTAACACTAAGCCCAACACTTAACCCTAATCCTGTCCCTTAAACCTAACCCTAACCCTAATGCTACCCCCTAAACGTAACCCTAACCGTGACCAGTAAACCTAACCCTAACCTCTAACACAAACCATTGCACATAACTCTAACCCTAAAACTAACCCTAACCCTAACCCTAAACCCTAACTCT
>NW_027182825.1:1499012-1501512 GCF_041146395.1 Eulemur rufifrons | reverse complement strand
AACCCTAACTCTAACCCTAAAACCTAACTCTTAACCTTAACCCTAAGCGTTAACTCTCACGCTAACCTTTAATCCTAACCCTAATCCTAATCTTCAACCCTAAACCTAAAACTTAACCCTAACCCTGTACCAAACCCTAACCCCTCATCTTAACCCTAACCGTAAACCTCAACCCTAAACCAAAGTGTAAAAGTTAAACCTAAGTGTAACCTTTAACCCTAACCCTAATCCCTAACCCTAAGCCCTCACCCTAACACTAAACTTCATCCTTAACCCTAACCAGAATCCTAACCCTATATCTAATTCTCAGACTTCTTGCCTTCTTAGAGTTTAGAAAGCCTGCAATCCTCCCATGCCATGCGTGAAAGGAGGCTCTACCACTGTGTCCTGCATGAAACCCACGGGCCCATACCCAGAGTATGATAGAGTGGGTTCCCGGGTACAATCCCAGCCCCCTAAACTCCCCCCGCCCGCCTAATGCAGACAGGGCCCGTGCGCTAAGCATAAACAATACCTTTAACAGATAACCCTAACCCTGAACATAACACCCAACCCTGTTCCTATTTCTCCCCTTAACACGTAAACCTCACCGTGCGCCTAACTTTAACCTCTTATCCTAACGTTAATGCATAACCCATTTCCTGAGAACAACCCCTATCCCATAATTCTAACCCTATCTCCTAGTCATCACTGTGACACCTAATCCCTAACCCTAATTCTAAACCGCTAACCCTAACCGTAACCCTACCTATAACCCTAACACTGACAGTAACCCTTACTTCTAACCCCAACGCTATGCCTCACAAGAACCCTAACCCTTGACCCTAACCCTTCACCCTAACCCCTAAGCCTTACCCTAACCCTTAACCCTATTCCTAATCCTAACCATTAAACCTAACCCTAGCTCTTAAAGCTAACCCTAAACCTTACCCTCACGACTAGACCTAACCCTGACACTAACCTAACACCTAACCCTAACCAGAACCTCTAAAGCTAACCCTGAACCCTATCCCTAACCCTAGCAGTAAACTTTAACCCTAAACCTAAGCCCAACCCGTAACCCTAATGCTATCCTTTTACCCTAAAACTAACCCCTAAATCTAACCCCTATACCTCACCCTAACTCTAACCGCAATCCTAATTCTAACCATACCCCTTCATAAAACACTAACTCCTAACCGCTAACCCTAACACTAACCAAAAACCCTAATCACTAATTCCTAACTCTAAGGCTTTACCTTTACCCTAAACGTTAACCCTCACCCTAAATCTTAACACTGACCCTAACCTTAACCTTTAACTCTAAGCCTAACCCTTAACCCTACAGTAAGGAAGACCCTTAATGCTAATGGGCTCCCTTATCCCTAACCCTAACACTACAGCTAAAAATAACCCTAATCTTGGATCCTTAAACCTAACCCCTAACACTTACTTTAACCCCAAACCATAACCCTAATCCTAAGCATTAAACCTAACCCTATCTCTTAACCCTAACGCTAGCCCTTACCTTAACGCCTAGATCTAACCCTAAATCTAACCTACCGCCTAATCCTAACCTTAAGCCCTAATGCTAACACTAACCCTGAACCCTAAACCTACCCGTAACCCTTAACACTAACCCTATCCGTGAACCTAAACCCTGACCCTAACCATTAACCGCACCCAAGCATTTAACCCTAACCCTAATCCTAATCTTTAATGCTAACCCCAACACTAAATCCTAACCCTAAGCCCAACACTTATCCCTAATCCTATCCCTTAACCCTAACCCTAACCCTAATGCTAGCCCCTAACGTAACCCTAACCGTGACCAGTAAACCTAACCCTAACCTTTAACACAATTATAGCACATAACTCTAACTCAAAAACTAACCCTAACCCTAACTCTAACCCTAAAACCTAACTCTTAACCTTAACACTAAGCGTTAACTCTCATCGCTAAACTTAATCCTAATCCTAATCTTCAACCCTAAACCTAAACTAAACTTAACCTAACCCTGTACCAAACCCTAACCCCTCATCTTAACCCTAACCGTAAACCTCAACCCTAAACCAAAGTGTAACCGTTAAACCTAAGTGTAACCTTTAACCCTAACCCTAATCCCTAACCCTAAGCCCTCACCCTAACACTAAACTTCATCCTTAACCCTAACCAGAATCCTAACCCTATATCTAATTCTCAGACTTCTTGCCTTCTTAGAGTTTAGAAAGCCTGCAATCCTCCCATGCCATGCGTGAAAGGACGCTCTACCACTGTGTCCTGCATGAAACCCACGGGCCCATACCCAGAGTATGATAGAGTGGGTTCCCGGGTACAATCCCAGCCCCCTAAACTCCCCCCGCCCGCCTAATGCAGACAGGGCCCGTGCGCTAAGCATAAACAATACCTTTAACAGATAACCCTAACCCTGAACATAACACCCAACCCTGTTCCTATTTCTCCCCTTAACACGTAAACCTCACCGTGCGCCTAACTTTAACCTCTTATCCTAACGTTAAT
>NW_027182825.1:1484012-1486512 GCF_041146395.1 Eulemur rufifrons | reverse complement strand
CTAAACCCTGACCCTAACCATTAACCGCACCCAAGCATTTAACCCTAACGCTAATCCTAATCTTTAATGCTAACCCCAACACTAAATCCTAACCCTAAGCCCAACACTTATCCCTAATCCTATCCCTTAACCCTAACCCTAACCCTAATGCTAGCCCCTAAACGTAACCCTAACCGTGACCAGTAAACCTAACCCTAACCTTTAACACAATTATAGCACATAACTCTAACTCAAAAACTAACCCTAACCCTAACTCTAACCCTAAAACCTAACTCTTAACCTTAACCCTAAGCGTTAACTCTCACGCTAACCTTTAATCCTAACCCTAATCCTAATCTTCAACCCTAAACCTAAAACTTAACCCTAACCCTGTACCAAACCCTAACCCCTCATCTTAACCCTAACCGTAAACCTCAACCCTAAACCAAAGTGTAAAAGTTAAACCTAAGTGTAACCTTTAACCCTAACCCTAATCCCTAACCCTAAGCCCTCACCCTAACACTAAACTTCATCCTTAACCCTAACCAGAATCCTAACCCTATATCTAATTCTCAGACTTCTTGCCTTCTTAGAGTTTAGAAAGCCTGCAATCCTCCCATGCCATGCGTGAAAGGAGGCTCTACCACTGTGTCCTGCATGAAACCCACGGGCCCATACCCAGAGTATGATAGAGTGGGTTCCCGGGTACAATCCCAGCCCCCTAAACTCCCCCCGCCCGCCTAATGCAGACAGGGCCCGTGCGCTAAGCATAAACAATACCTTTAACAGATAACCCTAACCCTGAACATAACACCCAACCCTGTTCCTATTTCTCCCCTTAACACGTAAACCTCACCGTGCGCCTAACTTTAACCTCTTATCCTAACGTTAATGCATAACCCATTTCCTGAGAACAACCCCTATCCCATAATTCTAACCCTATCTCCTAGTCATCACTGTGACACCTAATCCCTAACCCTAATTCTAAACCGCTAACCCTAACCGTAACCCTACCTATAACCCTAACACTGACAGTAACCCTTACTTCTAACCCCAACGCTATGCCTCACAAGAACCCTAACCCTTGACCCTAACCCTTCACCCTAACCCCTAAGCCTTACCCTAACCCTTAACCCTATTCCTAATCCTAACCATTAAACCTAACCCTAGCTCTTAAAGCTAACCCTAAACCTTACCCTCACGACTAGACCTAACCCTGACACTAACCTAACACCTAACCCTAACCAGAACCTCTAAAGCTAACCCTGAACCCTATCCCTAACCCTAGCAGTAAACTTTAACCCTAAACCTAAGCCCAACCCGTAACCCTAATGCTATCCTTTTACCCTAAAACTAACCCCTAAATCTAACCCCTATACCTCACCCTAACTCTAACCGCAATCCTAATTCTAACCATACCCCTTCATAAAACACTAACTCCTAACCGCTAACCCTAACACTAACCAAAAACCCTAATCACTAATTCCTAACTCTAAGGCTTTACCTTTACCCTAAACGTTAACCCTCACCCTAAATCTTAACACTGACCCTAACCTTAACCTTTAACTCTAAGCCTAACCCTTAACCCTACAGTAAGGAAGACCCTTAATGCTAATGGGCTCCCTTATCCCTAACCCTAACACTACAGCTAAAAATAACCCTAATCTTGGATCCTTAAACCTAACCCCTAACACTTACTTTAACCCCAAACCATAACCCTAATCCTAAGCATTAAACCTAACCCTATCTCTTAACCCTAACGCTAGCCCTTACCTTAACGCCTAGATCTAACCCTAAATCTAACCTACCGCCTAATCCTAACCTTAAGCCCTAATGCTAACACTAACCCTGAACCCTAAACCTACCCGTAACCCTTAACACTAACCCTATCCGTGAACCTAAACCCTGACCCTAACCATTAACCGCACCCAAGCATTTAACCCTAACCCTAATCCTAATCTTTAATGCTAACCCCAACACTAAATCCTAACCCTAAGCCCAACACTTATCCCTAATCCTATCCCTTAACCCTAACCCTAACCCTAATGCTAGCCCCTAACGTAACCCTAACCGTGACCAGTAAACCTAACCCTAACCTTTAACACAATTATAGCACATAACTCTAACTCAAAAACTAACCCTAACCCTAACTCTAACCCTAAAACCTAACTCTTAACCTTAACACTAAGCGTTAACTCTCACGCTAAACTTTAATCCTAACCCTAATCCTAATCTTCAACCCTAAACCTAAAACTTAACCCTAACCCTGTACCAAACCCTAACCCCTCATCTTAACCCTAACCGTAAACCTCAACCCTAAACCAAAGTGTAACCGTTAAACCTAAGTGTAACCTTTAACCCTAACCCTAATCCCTAACCCTAAGCCCTCACCCTAACACTAAACTTCATCCTTAACCCTAACCAGAATCCTAACCCTATATCTAATTCTCAGACTTCTTGCCTTCTTAGAGTTTAGAAAGCCTGCAATCCTCCCATGCCATGCGTGAAAGGACGCTCTACC
>NW_027182825.1:1014012-1066512 GCF_041146395.1 Eulemur rufifrons | reverse complement strand
TAGCCCCAATCCTAATCCTAACCATACCCCTTCATAAAACACTAACTCCTAACCGCTAACCCTAACACTAACCAAAAACCCTAATCACTAATCCCTAACCCTAACGCTTAACCTTTACCCTAACCGTTAACCCTCACCCTAAATCTTAACACTGACCCTAACCTTAACCTTTAACTCTAAGCCTAACCCTTAACCCTACAGTAAGGAAGACCCTTAATGCTAATGGGATCCCTTATCCCTAACCCTAACACTACTGCTAAGAATAACCCTAACCTTGGATCCTTAAGCCTAACACCTAACACTTACTTTAACCCCAAACCCTAACCCTAATCCTAAGCATTAAACCTAACCCTATCTCTTAACCCTAACGCTAGCCCTTACCCTAAGGCCTAGATCTAACCCTAAATCTAACCTACCGCCTAATCCTAACCTTAAGCCCTAATGCTAACACTAACCTTGAACCCTAAACCTACCCGTAACCCTTAATACTAACTCTATCCGTGAACCTTAACCCTGACTCTAACCATTACCCGCTCCCAAGCATTTAACCCTGACCCTAACCCTAATCCTTAATGCTAGCCCTAACACTAAACCCTAACCCTAAGCCCAACACTTAACCCTAATCCTATCCCTTAACCCTAACCCTAACCCTAATGCTACCCCCCAAACCTAACCCTATCCGTGACCAGTAAACCTAACCCTAACCTCTAACAGAAACCATAGCACATAACTCTAACCCTAAAACTAACCCTAACCCTAAACCCTAACTCTTAACCTTAACACTAAGCGTTAACTCTCACGCTAACCTTTAATCCTAACCCTAATCCTAATCTTTAACCCTAAACCTAACACTTAACCCTCACCCTGTACCAAACCTTAACCCCTCATCTTAACCCTAACCGTAAACCTCAACCCTAAACCAAAGTGTAACCGTTAAACCTAAGAGTAACCTTTAACCCTAACCCTAATCCCTAACCGTAAGCCCTCACCCTAACACTAAACTTCATCCTTAACCCTAACCAGAATCCTAACCCTAAATCTAATTCTCAGACATCTTGCTTTCTTAGAGTTTAGAAAGCCTGCAATCCTCCCATGCCATGCGTGAAAGGAGGCTCTACCACTGCGTCCTGCATGAAACGCACGGGCCCATACCCAGAGTATGATAGAGTGGGTTCCCGGGTACAATCCCAGCCCCCTAAACTCCCCCCGCCCGCCCAATGCAGACAGGGCCCGTGCGCTAAGCATAAACAATACCTTTAACAGATAACCCTAACCCTGAACATAACACCCAACCCTGTTCCTATTTCTCTCCTTAACACGTAAACCTCACCGTGCGCCTAACTTTAACCTCTTATCCTAACGTTAATGCATAACCCATTTCCTGTGAACAACCTCTATCCCATAATCCTAACCCTATCTCCTAGTCATCACTGTGACACCTAATCCCTAACCCTAATTCTAAACCGCTAACCCTAACAGTAACCCTACCTACAACCCTAACACTGACAGTAACCCTTCGAACCCCAACGCTATGCCTAACAAAAACCCTAACCCTTGACCCTAACCCTTCACCCTAACCCCTAAGCCTTACCCTAACCCTTAACCCTAATCCTAATCCTAACCATTAAACCTAACCCTAGCTCTTAAAGCTAACCCTAAACCTTATCCTGACGACTTGACCTAACCCTGACACTAACCTAACACCTAACCCTAACCAGAACCCCTAAAGCTAACCCTGAACCCTATCCCTAACCCTAGCAGTAAACTTTAACCCTAAACCTAAGCCCAACCCGTAACCCTAATCCTATCCTTTTACCCTAAAACTAACCCCTAAACCTAACCCCTATACCTCACCCTAACTCTAACCCCAATCCTAATTCTAACCATACCCCTTCATAAAACACTAACTCCTAACCGCTAACCCTAACACTAACCAAAAACCCTAATCACTAATCCCTAACCCTAACGCTTAACCTGTACCCTAACCGTTAACCCTCACCCTAAATCTTAACACTGACCCTAACCTTAACCTTTAACTCTAAGCCTAACCCTTAACCCTACAGTAAGGAACACCCTTAATGCTAATGGGATCTCTTATCCCTAACCCTAACACTACAGCTAAATATAACCCTAACCTTTGATCCTTAAACATAACCCCTAACACTTACTTTAACCCCAAACCCTAACGCTAATCCTAACCATTAAACCTAACCCTATCTCTTAACCCTAACGCTAGCCCTTACCCTAAGGCCTAGATCTAACCCTAAATCTAACCTACCGCCTAATCCTAACCTTAAGCCCTAATGCTAACTCTAACCCTGAACCCTAAACCTACCCGTAACCCTTAACACTAACCCTATCCGTGAACCTTAACCCTGACCCTAACCATTACCCGCACGCAAGCATTTAACCCTGACCCTAACCCTAATCCTTAATGCTAACCCTAACACTAAACCCTAACCCTAAGCCCAACACTTAACCCTAATCCTATCCCTTAACCCTAACCCTAACCCTAATGCTACCCCCTAAACGTAACCCTAACCGTGACCAGTAAACCTAACCCTAACCTCTAACACAAACCATAGCACATAACTCTAACCCTAAAACTAACCCTAACCCTAACCCTAACCCTAAACCCTAACTCTTAACCTTAACAATAAGCGTTAACTCTCACGCTAACCTTCAATCCTAACCCTAATCCTAATCTTCAACCCTAAACCTAACACTTAACCCTAACCCTGTACCAAACCCTAACCCCTCATCTTAACCCTAACCGTAAACCTCAACCCGAAACCAAAGTGTAACCGTTAAACCTAAGGGTAACCTTTAACCCTAATCCTAATCCCTAACCCTAAGCCCTCACCCTAACACTAAACTTCATCCTTAACCCTAACCATAATCCTAACCCTAAATCTAATTCTCAGACTTCTTGCTTTCTTAGAGTTTAGAAAGCCTGCAATCCTCCCATGCCATGCGTGAAAGGAGGCTCTACCACTGTGTCCTGCATGAAACCCACGGGCCCATACCCAGAGTATGATAGAGTGGGTTCCCGGGTACAAGCCCAGCCCCCTAAAATCCCCCCACCCGCCTAATGCAGACAGGGCCCGTGCGCTAAGCAGAAACAATACCTTAAACAGATAACCCTAACCCTGAACATAACACCCAACCCTGTTCCTATTTCTCCCCTTAACACGTAAACCTCAACGTGTGCCTAACTTTAACCTCTTATCCTAACGTTAATGCATAACCCATTTCCTGAGAACAACCCCTATCCCATAATTCTAACCCTATCTCCTAGTCATCACTGTGACACCTAATCCCTAACCCTAATTCTAAACCGCTAACCCTAACCGTAACCCTACCTACAACCCTAACACTTACAGTAACCCTTACTTCTAACCCCAACTCTATGCCTAACAAAAACCCTAACCCTTGACCCTAACCCTTCACCCTAACCCCTAAGCCTTACCCTAACCCTTAACCCTAATCCTAATCCTAACCATTAAACCTAACCCTAGCTCTTAAAGCTAACCCTAAACCTTACCCTCACGACTAGACCTAACCCTGACACTAACCTAACACCTAACCCTAACCAGAACCCCTAAAGCTAACCCTGAACCCTATCCCTAACCCTAGCAGTAAACTTTAACCCTAAACCTAAGCCCAACCCGTAACCCTAATCCTATCCTTTTACCCTAAAACTAACCCCTAAACCTAACCCCTATACCTCACCCTAACTCTAACCCCCATCCTAATTCTAACCATACCCCTTCATAAAACACTAACTCCTAACCGCTAACCCTAACACTAACCAAAAACACTAATCACTAACCCCTAACCCTAACGCTTAACCTTTACCCTAACCGTTAACCCTCACCCTAAATCTTAACACTGACCCGAACCTTCACCTTTAACTCTAAGCCTAACCCTTAACCCTACAGTAAGTAAGACCCTTAATGCTAATGGGATCCCTTATCCCTAACCCTAACACTACAGCTAAAAATAACCCTAGCCTTTGATTCTTAAACCTAACCCCTAACACTTACTTTAACCCCAAACCCTAACCCTAATCTAAGCATTAAACCTAACCCTATCTCTTAACCCTAACGCTAACCCTTACTCTAACGCCTAGATCTAACCCTAAATCTGACCTACCGCCTCATCCTAACCTTAAGCCCTAATGCTAACTCTAACCCTGAACCCTAAACCTACCCGTAACCCTTAACACTAACCCTATCCCTAACCCCCTTACCCTAACTCTGTTAACCCTAACCCTCAACCCTGACCCTAACCTTAAACCTTAATCCTAACCATGCGTGAGATGAGCCTCTGCCTTTGTCCTGCGTGACAGTTCAAGCCCAACATCCAGGGTACGATGAAGTGGGGACACAGCCTTGCTCCACACCCATAGTGCCCCGTACGTTAGACAGGGCCCGTGCCCTAACACACACCGTTAAACGTAAGCCCTAACCCTATCACTAAACCAAACCCTTCGTAAGCCCTGAATCTAACTCCTAACAGTAACCCTAATCCCTGACCCTTACTCTTGCCTCTCACCCTAAACCTAAACGCAACCACTAAACATAATCTTAATCTCTAACCCTAACAGTAATCCTAACCCTAATTCTAAGCTAAAACTCTATCCCCTAAATCTAATCCTAGTCCCTAACACCTAACCTTACCCTAAACCGAATTCCAATTCTCAGACTTTTTCAATTCAAAAACTTAAAAAAGCCTAGAATCCTCCAATGCCCTGTCTGAGATGAGCGTCCGCCCCTATGTCCTGCATGACAGGCAGGCGCCAATGCCCAGGGTACTATGGAGTGGAGTCCTGGGGTCTGTAGGCTTGCTAAACTCCAGTTTGGAAGAATTGCTATAGTCATATATAGGGATGCTTACATTTACTTATAGAAAGCAACTATTGATGTGTGATTTGTAGGCTTGCCTTACTCTAGTTTGGATGAAGAAGCTGAATCATATATAGGAATATTAGCTTTGAGTTAGAGGAAGCATCTATGGGGGGTGCTTTTTTGGCTTGTTAAACTCTGGTTTGGAAGAAGTTCGAGAGTCTTATATAGGAACGATATCATTCATTCAGAGAAAGCAATTATAGGGAGTTGGTTTGTAGGCTTGCTAAGCTCTAGTTTGGAGGAAGGCGAGAGTCATATATAGAACGCTTACGTTCACATAAAGCGTCTACGGGGTGACGGTTTCTAGGCTTCCTAAACTCTAGCTTGGAAAAAGAGGACAGTTATGTATAGGAACTCTCGGCGGGGGATTTGTAGCATTGCTAAAATCTTAGATTGGAAAAGTTGCGAGAGGCATACATAGGAATGTTAACATTCACTCAATGAAAGCAACTATAAGGGGTGCTTTCCAGGCTGGCTACACTCTAATTTGGAAAAAGTGCGACAGTCATATATAGGAAGGCTTATATTCACTCAGACAAAGCAATTATGTGTAGGTGTATAGTAGGCATGCTAATTCTAGTTTGGAAAATTTCGAGAGCCATGTATAAGAAAGCTTACAGTAACTTAGAGAAAGCAACGAACAGGGGTGGAGTGTAGACTTGCTAAACTCTAGTTTGGAGGAAGTGCCATAGTCATATATAGGAACGCTTAAATTCATTCAGAGAAAACAGCTGTCGGGGATTTGTTTGTAGACTTATTCAACTCTAGTTTGGAAGAAGTGCGAGAGACATATATAGGAATGTTTACATTGACTCAAAGAAAGCAACTATGGGGGAGTGTTATTTTGGCATGCCAGATGCTAGTTAGGAAGAAGTACAAGACTCATATATAGGAACGCTTACATTCACACAGCGAGAGCAACTACGGAGTAGTGTCAGGTAGACATATTAAAGTCTAGCTTGGGAGAAGTTCCAGAGTCCTATATAGGAAAGGTAACAGCCACTTTGAAAAAGCAAGTCTTGGCGGGTGGTTTGTAGGCCTGCAAAACCTTGTTTTGGTTGAAGTGTGAGAATCATATATGAGAACGCTTACATTCACTCAGAGAAAGCAACGACGGGGTTGTTTGTAGGCTTACTAAACTGCAGTTTAGAAGAAGCAGGAGAATCACATATAGGAGCACATACATTTTGACGCACTGAAAGTAACTATGGGGTGCTGTTTTATAGGCATGCTAAACTCTAGTTTGGACGAAGTTTGAGAATCACATATAAGAAAGCTTAGAGTCACTTAGAGAAAGCAAATCTCTGGGTGTGGAATGTAGGCCTGCTAAACTCTATTTTGGTTTAAGAGTGAGAGTCATATATGGGAAGGCTTACATTCCCTCAGAGAAAGCAACGACGGCGTGGTGGTTTGTAGGCATACTAAACTCTAGTTTGGAAGAAGTAGGAGAATGATATATGGGAACGCTTACATTCACGTAGAGAAAGCAATTATGGGGTGGCGTTTTTGTAGCCATGCTAATCTCTAGTTTGGAAGAAGTTAAGGAGTAATATATAGGAAAGGGTACAGTCATAGAAACCAACTCTCGGGGGATGTTTTGTACACCTGCAAAACTCCAGTTTGGAAGAAGGGGGAGAGTCATATTGGGGACCGCGTGCATTCACTCAGAGAAATCACCGATGGGATTGTGATTTGTAGGCATAGTCAACTCTAGTTTGGAAGAAGTACGAGAATCGTATATAGGAAAGCTTACCTTCACGCAGAGAAAGCAACTATGGAGTGATGTTTGTATGCCTACTAAAATGTAGTTTGGAGGAAGTTCGAGAGCCATATCTGGGAAGCTTACAGTCACTTAGAGAAAGCAACTCTCGGGGGTGTTTCGTAGGCCTGCTAAACTCTATTTTCAATGAAGTGTTAGAATAATATATGGGAACTCAGTGAAAGCAACGTTGTGGTTGTGGTTCCTAGGCATACTAACCTGTAATTTGGAAAAAGCAAGAGAATCACATGTAGAACCGCTTACATTCCGGCACCGAATGCAACTATGGGGTGGTGTTTTGTAGGGTGCAAAACTCTAGTTTGGACGAAGTTTGAGAGTCATATATAGGAAAGTTTACAGTCACGTAGAGAAAGCAACTCTCTGGGTGTGGAATGTAGAGTTATTTTGGTTGAAATAGTTATTTTGGTTGAAGTGTGAGAGTCATATATGGGAACGCTTACATTCACTCAGAGAAAACAACGTTTGGGAGGTGCTTTGTAGGGCATACTAAACTGTAGTTTGGAAGAAGTACGAGAGTCCTATATAGGAACACTTACATTCACACAGAGAAAGCACTTATGGCATCAGGTTTTGTAGGCATGCTAAACTGCAGTTTGGAAGAAGTTGGAGAACCTTATACAGGAAAGATTACCGTCACCTAGGGAAAGCAACTCTCGGGAGATTTTTTTTGTACACATGCTAAACTCTAATTTGGATGAAGTGTGAGAGTCAAACATGGGACCGCTTACATTCCCTCAGAGAAACAACACTGGGGTGGTTTTTGTAGGCATACTAAATAGTTTGGAAGAAGTACGAGAATGATATTTGGGAACGCTTACATTCACACAGAGAAAGCAACTACGGGGTGGTGTTTTGTAAGCATGCTATAGTTTGGAAGAAGTTCTAAACCTGAACAGTCACTTAGAGAAAGCAACTCTTGGTGGGTGATTTTTAGGTCTGCTAAATTGTATTTTGAAAGAAGTACCAGAGTCATATATACTAATGCTTACATTCATGCAACGAAAAAACCATGGGGTGATGTTTTGTGGGCATGTTAACCTGTAGTTTGGAAGAAGTTGGAGAGTCTTATTTAGGAAAGCTTACAGTCACCTAGAGAAAGCAACTCTCGGGAGAGCCTTTCTTGGCCTGCTAAACTCTACTTTGCATCAATTGTGAGAGTCAAACATGGGAATGCTTTCATTCATTCAGAGAACGCAACGTTTGGGTGGTGGTTTGTAGGCATTCTAAACTGTATTTTGGAGGAAGTACGAGAGTCATGTATATGAACGCTTACATTCAGGCAGAGAAAGCAACTCTGGGGTCGTATTTTGTTGGCATGCTAAACTGTGGTTTGGAAGAAGTTCGAGAGTCTTATATAGGAAAGATTACAGTGACACAGAGAAAACAACTCTCGGAAGTTTATTGGTAGGCCTGCTAAACTCTAACTTGGATGAAATGTGAGAACACTTGCATTCATTCACTCAGAGAAAGAAACATGGTGATGGTTTGAAGGCATAATAACTGTAGTTGGGAAGAAGTAGGAGAGTCATATATATGAACCGTTACATTCACGCAGAGAACGCAACTGTGGGGTGACGATGTATGCATGTTAATCTGTAGTTTGGAGGAAGTGCGAGAGTCATATCTGGGGAAAATTACAGTCACTTAGGGAAAGGAACCATCCTGGGTTGGTTTGTAGATCTGCTAAATTCTATTTTGGAAACAGAGTGTGAGTCATATATGGGAACGCTTATGTTCACTCATAGAAAGCAACCACTGCGTGGTGTTTTGTTGGCATGGTGTAGTTTGAAAGAAGTTGGAGATTCTTATATAGGAAAGTTTACAATCATCTAGAGAAAGCAAATCACGGGGTGTTGTTTGTAGGCCTGCTAAACTCTAATTTAGATGAAGTGAGAGAGGCATATATATGAACGCTTATATTGATGCAGAGAAAGCAACTATGGGGTGGTGTTTTGTAGGCATGCTAAAATATAATTTGGAAGAAGTTCGAAAACAGACAGTCACTTAGAGAAAGCCACTCTCAGCGGTTGATTTTTCGGTGTGCTAAATTGTATTATGAAAGAAGTACCAGAGTCATATATACAAACGCTTACATTCATGCAGAGAAAGCAACTCTGGGGTGGTGTTTTCTAGGCATGCTAAACTCTAGTTTGGACGAAGTTTGAGAATCACATATAAGAAAGCTTAGTCGCTTAAAGCAAATCTCTGGGTGTGGAATGTAGGCGTGCTAAACTCTATTTTGGTTTCAGAATGAGAGTCATATATGGGAAGGCTTACATTCACTCAGAGAAAGCAACGATGGTGTGGTGGTTTGTAGGCATACTGAACTCTAGTTTGGAAGATGTAGGAGAATGATATATGGGAACGCTTACATTCATGCAGAGAAAGCAATTATGGGGTGGCTTTTTTGTAGCCATGCTAATCTCTATTTTGCAAGAAGTTAAAGAGAAATATATAGGAAAGCGTACCGTCATTTATAGAAACCAACTTTCGGGGGATGGTTTGTAGGCCTGCAAAACTCTACTTTGGAAGAAGGGGGAGAATCATATGGCAGACTGGGTACATTCACTCGGAGAAATCAACGATGGGGTTGTGGTTTGTAGGCATACTAAACTCTAGTTTGGAAGAAGGACGAGAATCATATATAGGAACGCTTACATTCATGCAGAGAAAGCAACTATGGAGTGATGTTTGTATGCCTACTAAACGATAGATTGGAGGATGCTCGAGAGTCATATCTGGAAAGCTTACATTCATTTAGAGAAAGCAACTCTCTGGGGGTGGTTCGTAGGCCTGCTAAACTCTATTTTCAATGAAGTGTTCGAATCATATACAGGAACGCTTACATTCACTCAGAGAAAGCAACGTTGGGGTGGCCGTTTTTGAGCATACTAAACTCTACTTTGGAAGAGGTACGAGAGACAAATACTAACGCTTACATTAACACAGAGAAAGCAAATACGGGGTGCTGTAGTGCAGGCATGCTAAACTATAGATTAGAAGAAGTTCAAAAGCTGACAGTCACTTAGAGAAAGCAACTCTTGGCGGGTGATTTTTTAGGTCTGCTAAATTGTATTTTGAAAGACGTACCAGAGTCATATACAAACGCTTACATTCATGCAGAGAAAGAAACTATGGGGTGATGTGTTGTGGGGATGCTAAACTGCAGTTTGGAAGGTGTTCGAGAGTGTTATATAGGATAGCTTACAGTCACCTAGAGAAAGCAACACTCGGGACAGCTTTACAAGCCTCTAAATACTAATTAGCAGCAATTGTGAGAGTCAAACATGGGAACGCTTACATTCACTCAGAGAACGCAACGTTTGGGTGGCTGGTTTCTAAGCATTCTAAACTGTATTTTGGAGGAAGTAGGAGAGTCATATATACGAATGCTTACATTCACGCAGAGAAACAACTCTGTGGTCGTATTTTGTTGGCATGCTAAACTGTGGTTTGGAAGAAGTTCGAGAGCCTTATATAGGAAAGATTACAGTGACACAGAGAAAACAACTCTCTGTAGTTTCTTGGTAGGTCTGCTAAACTGTGATTTGGATGAAGTGTGAGAACGCTTGCATTCACTCAGAGAAAGAACTTTGTCGTGGTGGTTTGTAGGAATAACAACTGTAGTTCGAAGAAGTAGGAGAGTCATATATGAACGGTTACATTCACGCAGAGAAAGCAACTGTGGGGTGGCGTATGTAATCATCATAATCTGTAGTTTGGAGGAAGTTCGAGAGTCATATCTGGGGAAAATTAGAGTCACATAGAGAAAGGAACAATCGGGGGCTGGTGTGTAGGTCTGCTAAATTCTATTTTGGAAGAAGAGTGAGAGTCATATATGGGAACGCTTATGTTGACTCAGAGAAATCAACGATGGGACGCTGTATTGTTGGCATGCTAAACTGTAGTTTGGAAGAAGTTCGAGAGTCTTATATAGGAAAGTTTACAGTCACCTAGAGAAAGCAACTCACAGGAGGTGGTTTATAAGCCGCTAAACTCTAATTTGGATGAAGTGAAAGAGGCATACATGGATACGCTTCATTCACTCAGAGAAAGGTAAATTGGGGTGCCGGTTTGTAGGTATACTAACTCCAGTTTGGAAGAAGTACTAGAGTCATATATATGAACGCTTATATGGACGCAGAGAAAGCAACTATGGGGTGGTGTTTTGTAGGCCTGCTAAAATATAGGTTGGAAGAAGTTCGAAAGCAGACAGTCACTTAGAGAAAGCAACTCTCGGCGGTTCATTTTTCGGTCTGCTGAATTGTATTTTGAAAGAAATACCAGAGTCATATATTCAAATGCTTACATTCATGCAGAGAAAGCAACTCTGGGGTGGTGTTTTCTAGGCATGCTAAACTCTAGTTTGGACGAAGTTTGAGAATCACATATAAGAAAGCTTAGAGTCGCTTAAAGCAAATCTCTGGGTGTGGAATGTAGGCGTGCTAAACTCTATTTTGGTTTGGGAGTGAGAGTCATATATGGGAAGGCTTACATTCACTCAGAGAAAGCAACGATGGTGTGGTGGTTTGTAGGCATACTGAACTCTAGTTTGGAAGAAGTAGGAGAATGATATATGGGAACGCTTACATTCATGCAGAGAAAGCAATTATGGGGTGGCTTTTTTGTAGCCATGCTAATCTCTATTTTGCAAGAAGTTAAAGAGAAATATATAGGAAAGCGTACTGTCATTTATAGAAACCAACTTTCAGGGGATGGTTTGTAGGCCTGCAAAACTCTACTTTGGAAGAAGGGGGAGAATCATATGGCAGACTGGGTACATTCACTCGGAGAAATCAACGATGGGGTTGTGGTTTGTAGGCATACTAAACTCTAGTTTGGAAGAAGGATGAGAATCATATATAGGAACGCTTACATTCATGCAGAGAAAGCAACTATGGAGTGATGTTTGTATGCCTACTAAACGATAGATTGGAGGATGCTCGAGAGTCATATCTGGAAAGCTTACATTCATTTAGAGAAAGCAACTCTCTGGGGGTGGTTCGTAGGCCTGCTAAACTCTATTTTCAATGAAGTGTTCGAATCATATACAGGAACGCTTACATTCACTCAGAGAAAGCAACGTTGGGGTGGCCGTTTTTGAGCATACTAAACTCTACTTTGGGAGAGGTACGAGAGACAAATACTAACGCTTACATTAACACAGAGAAAGCAAATACGGGGTGCTGTAGTGCAGGCATGCTAAACTATAGATTAGAAGAAGTTCGAAAGCTGACAGTCACTTAGAGAAAGCAACTCTTGGCGGGTGATTTTTAGGTCTGCTAAATTGTATTTTGAAAGACGTACCAGAGTCATATACAAACGCTTACATTCATGCAGAGAAAGAAACTATGGGGTGATGTGTTGTGGGGATGCTAAACTGCAGTTTGGAAGGTGTTCGAGAGTGTTATATAGGATAGCTTACAGTCACCTAGAGAAAGCAACACTCGGGACAGCTTTACAAGCCTCTAAACACTAATTAGCAGCAATTGTGAGAGTCAAACATGGGAACGCTTACATTCACTCAGAGAACGCAACGTTTGGGTGGCTGGTTTTTAAGCATTCTAAACTGTATTTTGGAGGAAGTAGGAGAGTCATATATACGAATGCTTACATTCACGCAGAGAAAGCAACTCTGTGGTCGTATTTTGTTGGCATGCTAAACTGTGGTTTGGAAGAAGTTCGAGAGCCTTATATAGGAAAGATTACAGTGACACAGAGAAAACAACTCTCTGTAGTTTCTTGGTAGGTCTGCTAAACTGTGATTTGGATGAAGTGTGAGAACGCTTGCATTCACTCAGAGAAAGAACTTTGTCGTGGTGGTTTGTAGGAATAACAACTGTAGTTCGAAGAAGTAGGAGAGTCATATATGAACGGTTACATTCACGCAGAGAAAGCAACTGTGGGGTGGCGTATGTAATCATCATAATCTGTAGTTTGGAGGAAGTTCGAGAGTCATATCTGGGGAAAATTAGAGTCACATAGAGAAAGGAACAATCGGGGGCTGGTGTGTAGGTCTGCTAAATTCTATTTTGGAAGAAGAGTGAGAGTCATATATGGGAACGCTTATGTTGACTCAGAGAAATCAACGATGGGACGCTGTATTGTTGGCATGCTAAACTGTAGTTTGGAAGAAGTTCGAGAGTCTTATATAGGAAAGTTTACAGTCACCTAGAGAAAGCAACTCACAGGAGGTGGTTTGTAAGCCGCTAAACTCTAATTTGGATGAAGTGAAAGAGGCATACATGGATACGCTTCATTCACTCAGAGAAAGGTAAATTGGGGTGCCGGTTTGTAGGTATACTAACTCCAGTTTGGAAGAAGTACTAGAGTCATATATATGAACGCTTATATGGACGCAGAGAAAGCAACTATGGGGTGGTGTTTTGTAGGCCTGCTAAAATATAGTTTGGAAGAAGTTCGAAAGCAGACAGTCACTTAGAGAAAGCAACTCTCGGCGGTTCATTTTTCGGTCTGCTGAATTGTATTTTGAAAGAAATACCAGAGTCATATATTCAAACGCTTACATTCATGCAGAGAAAGCAACTCTGGGTGGTGTTTTCTAGGCATGCTAAACTCTAGTTTGGACGAAGTTTGAGAATCACATATAAGAAAGCTTAGAGTCGCTTAAAGCAAATCTCTGGGTGTGGAATGTAGGCGTGCTAAACTCTATTTTGGTTTGGGAGTGAGAGTCATATATGGGAAGGCTTACATTCACTCAGAGAAAGCAACGATGGTGTGGTGGTTTGTAGGCATACTGAACTCTAGTTTGGAAGAAGTAGGAGAATGATATATGGGAACGCTTACATTCATGCAGAGAAAGCAATTATGGGGTGGCTTTTTTGTAGCCATGCTAATCTCTATTTTGCAAGAAGTTAAAGAGAAATATATAGGAAAGCGTACCGTCATTTATAGAAACCAACTTTCGGGGGATGGTTTGTAGGCCTGCAAAACTCTACTTTGGAAGAAGGGGGAGAATCATATGGCAGACTGGGTACATTCACTCGGAGAAATCAACGATGGGGTTGTGGTTTGTAGGCATACTAAACTCTAGTTTGGAAGAAGGACAAGAATCATATATAGGAACGCTTACATTCATGCAGAGAAAGCAACTATGGAGTGATGTTTGTATGCCTACTAAACGATAGATTGGAGGATGCTCGAGAGTCATATCTGGAAAGCTTACATTCATTTAGAGAAAGCAACTCTCTGGGGGTGGTTCGTAGGCCTGCTAAACTCTATTTTCAATGAAGTGTTAGAATCATATACAGGAACGCTTACATTCACTCAGAGAAAGCAACGTTGGGGTGGCCGTTTTTGAGCATACTAAACTCTACTTTGGAAGAGGTACGAGAAACATAAATACGAACGCTTACATTAACACAGAGAAAGCAAATACGGGGTGCTGTAATGCAGGCATGCTAAACTATAGATTGGAAGATGTTCGAAAGCTGACAGTCACTTAGAGAAAGCAACTCTTGGCGGGTGATTTTTAGGTCTGCTAAATTGTATTTTGAAAGACGTACCAGAGTCATATACAAACGCTTACATTCATGCAGAGAAAGAAACTATGGGGTGATGTGTTGTTGGCATGCTAAACTGCAGTTTGGAAGGAGTTCGAGAGTGTTATATAGGATAGCTTACAGTCACCTAGAGAAAGCAACACTCGGGACAGCTATACAAGCCTCTAAACACTAATTAGCAGCAATTGTGAGAGTCAAACATGGGAACGCTTACATTCACGGAGAGAACACAACGTTTGGGTGGTGGTTTGTAGGCATAATAACTGTAGTTCGGAAGAAGTAGGAGAGTCATATATATGAACGGTTACATTCACGCAGAGAAAGAAACTGTTGGGTGGTGTATGTACGCATGTTAATCTATACTTTGGAGGAAGTTCGAGAGTCATATCTGGGGAAAATTGCAGTCACTTAGAGAAAGCAACAATCGGGGGCCGTTTTGTAGATCTGCTAAATTCTATTTTGGAAGAAGAGTGAAATTCATATGTGGGAACGCTTATGTTCACTCAGAGAAATCAACGATCGGGCAGTGTTTCGTTGGGATGCTAAAGTGTGCTTTGGAAGAAGTTCGCGAGTCTTATATAAGAAAGCTTACAGTCACCTAGAGAAAGTAACTCTCGACAAATTGTTTCTAAGCGTGCTAAACTCTAATTTGCATCAATTGTGAGAGTCAAACATGGGAACGCTTACATTCACTCAGAGAACGCAACGTTTGGGTGGTGGTTTGTAAGCATTCTAAACTGTATTTTGGAGGAAGTAGGAGAGTCATATATACGAATGCTTACATTCACGCAGAGAAAGCAACTCTGTGATCGTATTTTGTTGGCATGCTAAACTGTGGTTTGGAAGAAGTTCGAGAGCCTTATATAGGAAAGATTACAGTGACACAGAGAAAACAGCTCTCTGTAGTTTCTTGGTAGGTCTGCTAAACTGTGATTTGGATGAAGTGTGAGAACGCTTGCATTCACTCAGAGAAAGAACTTTGTCGTGGTGGTTTGTAGGAATAACAACTGTAGTTCGAAGAAGTAGGAGAGTCATATATATGAACGGTTACATTCACGCAGAGAAAGCAACTGTGGGGTGGCGTATGTAATCATCATAATCTGTAGTTTGGAGGAAGTTCGAGAGTCATATCTGGGGAAAATTAGAGTCATTTAGAGAAAGGAACAATCGGGGGCTGGTGTGTAGGTCTGCTAAATTCTATTTTGGAAAAAGAGTGAGAGTCATATATGGGAACGCTTATGTTGACTCAGAGAAATCAACGATGGGGTGCTGTATTGTTGGCATGCTAAACTGTAGTTTGGAAGAAGTTCGAGAGTCTTATATAGGAAAGTTTACAGTCACCTAGAGAAAGCAACTCACAGGAGGTGGTTTGTAAGCCGCTAAACTCTAATTTGGATGAAGTGAAAGAGGCATACATGGATACGCTTCATTCACTCAGAGAAAGGTAAATTGGGGTGCCGGTTTGTAGGTATACTAACTCCAGTTTGGAAGAAGTACTAGAGTCATATATATGAACGCTTATATGGACGCAGAGAAAGCAACTATGGGGTGGTGTTTTGTAGGCCTGCTAAAATATAGTTTGGAAGAAGTTCGAAAGCAGACAGTCACTTAGAGAAAGCAACTCTTGGCGGTGGAATTTTCGGTCTGCTGAATTGTATTTTGAAAGAAGTACCAGAGTCATATATTCAAACGCTTACATTCATGCAGAGAAAGGAACTGTGGGGTGGTGTTTTCTAGGCGTGCTAAACTCTAGTTTGGACGAAGTTTGAGAATCACATATAAGAAAGCTTAGAGTCACTTAGAGAAAGCAAATCTCTGGGTGTGGAATGTAGGCGTGCTAAACTCTATTTTGGTTTAGATTGAGAGTCATATATGGAAAGGGTTACATTCACTCAGAGAAAGCAACGATGGTGTGGTGGTTTGTAGGCATACTAAACTCTAGTTTGGAAGAAGTAGGAAAATGATATATGGGAATGCTTACATTCATGCAGAGAAAGCAATTATGGGGTGGCTTTTTTGTACCCATGCTAATCTCTAGTTTGGAAGAAGTTATATAGGAAAGCGTACACTCATTTATAGAAACCAACTTTCGGGGGATGAAGGGTAGGCCTGCAAAACTCTACTTTGGAAGAAGTGGGAGAGTCATATTGGGGACCACGTACATTGACTCAGAGAAATCGAGGATGGGGTTGTGTTTTGTAGGCATACTAAACTCTAGTTTGGAGAAAGTACGAGAATCATATATAGGAACGCTTACATTCATGCAGAGAAAGCAACTATGGAGTGAGGTTTGTATGCCTACTAAACTATAGTTTGGAGGAAGTTTAGAATCTTATATAGCAAAGCTTACAGTCACCTAGAGAGAGCAACTCTTGGGAGATGGTTTCTAAGCCTGATAATTTGCACCAACTCTTAAAGTCAAGTATGGGAAGGTTTACATCCACTCAGAACGCAAGGTTTGGGTTGCAGTTTGTGGCCTTAATTGTAGTTCGGTAGAAGTAGGAAAGTCATATATATGAACGGTTACATTCACGCAGACAAACCAGCTATGGAGTGATGTGTGTATGCCTACTAAACTATAGTTTGGAGGATGTTCGAGAGTCATATCTGGAAAGCTTACAGTCATTTAGAGAAAGCAACTCTCGGGGGGTGGTTCGTAGGCCTGCTAAACTCTATTTTCAAAGAAGTGTTAAAATCATATACAGGAACGCTTACATTCACTCAGAGAAAGCAACGTTGGGGTGGCCGTTTGTGAGCATACTAAACTCTACTTTGGAAGAGGTACAAGAGACATAAATACGAACGCTTACATTAACACAGAGAAAGCAAATACGGGGTGCTGTAGTGCAGGCATGCTAAACTATAGATTGGAAGAAGTTCGAAAGCTGACAGTCACTTAGAGAAAGCAACTCTTGGCGGGTGATTTTTTAAGTCTGCTAAATTGTATTTTGAAAGACGTGTCAGAGTCTTATATACAAACGCTTACATTCATGCGTAGAAAGAAACTATGGGGTGATGTGTTGTGGGGATGCTAAACTGCAGTTTGGAAGAAGTTCGAGAGTGTTATGTAGGATAGCTTACAGTCACCTAGAGAAAGCAACACTCAGGAGAGCTTTG
This sequence comes from Eulemur rufifrons, assembly GCF_041146395.1. Taxonomy (NCBI): domain Eukaryota; kingdom Metazoa; phylum Chordata; class Mammalia; order Primates; family Lemuridae; genus Eulemur; species Eulemur rufifrons. The sequence continues at coordinate 1,049,182 of NW_027182825.1, read as the reverse complement.
CAAGCCTGCTAAACTCTAACAAGCAGCGATTGTGAGAGTCAAACATGGGAACGCTTACATTCACTCAGAGAACACAACGTTTGGGTGGTGGTTTGTAGGCATAATAACTGTAGTTCGGAAGAAGTAGGAGAGTCATATATGAACGGTTACATTCACGCAGAGAAAGCAACTGTTGGGTGGCGTATGTATGCATGCTAATCTGTAGTTTGGAGGAATTTCGAGAGTCATATCTGGGGAAAATTACAGTCACTTAGAGAAAGCAACCATCGGGGGCCATTTTGTAGATCTGCTAAATTCTATTTTGAAAGAAGAATGAGAGTCATATATGGGAACGCTTATGATCACGAAGAGAAATCAACTATGGGGCGGTGTTTTTTTGGCATGCTAAACTGTAGTTTGGAAGAAGTTCGCGAGTCTTACATAGGAAAGTTTACAGTCACCCAGAGAAAGCAACTCTCGGGAGATTGTTTCTAAGCATGCTAAATTCTAGATTGCATCAATTGTGAGAGTCAAACATGGGAACGCTTACATTGACTCAGAGAACGCAACGTTTGGGTGGTGGTTTGTAAGCATTCTAAACTGTATTTTGGAGGAAGTAGGAGAGTCATATATACGAATGCTTACATTCACGCAGAGAAAGCAACTCTGTGATCGTATTTTGTTGGCATGCTAAACTGTGGTTTGGAAGAAGTTCGAGAGCCTTACATAGGAAAGATTACAGTGACACAGAGAAAAACAAATCTCTGTAGTTTGTTGGTAGGTCTGCTAAACTGTAATTTGGATGAAGTGTGAGAACGCTTGCATTCACTCACAGAAAGAACGTTGTCGTGATGGTTTGTAGGAATAAATGCTGTAGTTCAAAAGAAGTAGGAGAGTCATATATGAACGGTTACATTCACGCAGAGAAAGCAACTGTGGGGTGGCCTATGTAATCATCATAATCTAGTTTGGAGGAAGTTCGAGAGTCATATGTGGGAAAAATTAAAGTCACCTAGAGAATTGGAACCATCGGGTGTTGTGTAGGTCTGCTAAATTCTATTTTGGAAGAAGAGTGAGAGTCATATATGGGAACGCTTATGTTCACTCAGAGAAATCAACGATGGGGCGCTGTATTGTTGGCATGCTAAACTGTAGTTTGGAAGAAGTTCGAGAGTCTTATATAGGAAAGTTTACAGTCACCTAGAGAAAGCAACTCACAGGAGGTGGTTTGTGGGCCGCTAAACTCTAATTTGGATGAAGTGAAAGAGGCATACATGGATACGCTTCATTCACTCAGAGAAAGGTAAATTGGGTGCCGGTTTGTAGGTATACTAACTCCAGTTTGGAAGAAGTACGAGAGTCATATATATGAACGATTATATGGACGCAGAGAAAGCAACTATGGGGTGGTGTTTTGTAGGCATGATAAAATATAATTTGGAAGAAGTTCGAAAGCTGACAGTGACTTAGAGAAAGCAACTCTTGGCGGTTGATTTTGAGGTCTGCTAAATTGTATTTTGATAGAAGTACAAGAGTCATATATAAAATCGCTTATATTTATGCTGAGAAAGAAACTATGTGGTGATGTTTTGTTGGCGTGCTGAAATGTAGTTTCGAAGAAGTTCGACAGTCTTTTATAGGAAAGCTTACAGTCCCCCAGAGGAAGCAACTTTCGAGAGATAGTTTGTAAGCCTGCTAAACTCTACTTTGCATCATTTGGAACAGTCATACTTGGGAACGCTAACATTCTCTCAGAGAACGCAACGTTTGGTTGGTTGTTTGTAAGCATACTAAACTGTATTTTGGAAGAAGTAGCAGAGTCATATATATGAGTGCTTACATTCACGCAGAGAGGGCAACTATGGGGTGGTGTTTTGTAGGCATGCAAATCTCTAGTTGCGAAGAAGTTAAGAGTAATAGGAAAGCTTACAGTCTCACAGAGAAAGCAACCCTTGGGGGCCGGTTTGTAGTTCTGCTAAATTCTATTTTGGATGAAGTGTGAATCATAAATGGGAACGCTAACATTCACTCAGAGAAAGCAAGGTTGCGGTGGTGATTTTTAGTCACACTAAACTGGAGTTTGGAGGAAGTACGAGAATAAAAGAATGCTTACATTCACTCAGAAAAAGCAACGTTGGGGAGGTGGTTGGTAGGTGTACTATACTTTGGAAGAAGTACCAGCGTGATGCATAGGAACGCTTACATTCACGCAAACTATGGGGTGGCCTTTTGTTGGCATGCTAAACTATGTCCCAAAGTCATATATAGGAAAGCTTATAGTGAGAGAAAGCAACTCTCGGGCGGTGTTTTGTAGGTCCGGCAAATTGCATTTTGAAAGCAGTCCGAGATTCATATAAGGGAAGGCCTATATCCACTCAGAGAAAGCAATGTTAGGCTGGTGGTTTGTAGGCATACTAAACTGTATTTTGGAACTCATATGTATGACTCTCACACTTGATCCAAATTAGAGTTCACCAGGCCTATAAACCACATCCTGAGAGTTGCTTTCTCTAGGTGAATGTAAGCTTTCCTATGTAAAACTCTCGAACTTCTTCCAAACTAAAGTTTAGCATGCCAACAATACACCACCGCATCGTTGCTTTCTCTGAGTGAACATAAGCATTCCCTTATATGAATCACTTTTTCCAAAATAGAATTTAGCAGACCTACAAACCAGTCCCCGATGGTTGATTTAGCTATGTGACTGTAATTTTCCCCAGATATGACTCTCAAACTTCCTCCAAAGTATAGATTAACATGCGTACATACACCACCCAACAGTTTCTTTCTCTGCGTGAATGTAACTGTTCATATATATGACTCTCCTACTTCTTCTGACCTACAGTTATTATGCCTACAAACCACCACCCAAACGTTGTGTTCTCTCCGTGAATGTAAGCTTTCCCATATTTGACTCTCACAATTGCTGCTAATTAGTGTTTAGAGGCTTGCAAAGCTGTCCCGAGTGTTGTTTTCTCTAGGTGACTGTAGCTATCCTATATAACACTCTGGAAGTCCTTTCAAACTGCAGTTTAGCATGCCAACAACACATCACCCCATAGTTTCTTTCTCTGCATAAATGTAAGCGTTTGTATATATGACTCTTGTACGTCTTTCAAAATACAATTTAGCAGACCTAAAAATCACCCGCCAAGAGTTGCTTTCTCTAAGTGACTGTCAGCTTTCGAACTTCTTCCAATCTATAGTTTAGCATGCCTGCACTACAGCACCCCGTATTTGCTTTCTCTGTGTTAATGTAAGCGTTCCTATGTATGTCTCTCGTACCTCTTCCAAAGTAGAGTTTAGTATGCTCACAAACGGCCACCCCAACGTTGCTTTCTCTGAGTGAATGTAAGCGTTCCTGTATATGATTCGAACACTTCATTGAAAATAGAGTTTAGCAGGCCTACGAACCACCCCCAGAGAGTTGCTTTCTCTAAATGAATGTAAGCTTTCCAGATATGACTCTCGAACATCCTCCAATCTATCGTTTAGTAGGCATACAAACATCACTCCATAGTTGCTTTCTCTGCATGAATGTAAGCGTTCCTATAAATGATTCTCGTCCTTCTTCCAAACTAGAGTTTAGTATGCCTACAAACCACAACCCCATCGTTGATTTCTCCGACTGAATATACACAGTCCCCCATATGACTCTCCCCCTTCTTCCAAAGTAGAGTTTTGCAGGCCTACAAATCATCCCCCGAAAGTTGGTTTCTATAAATGACGGTACGCTTTCCTATATATTACTCTTTAACTTCTTGCAAAATAGAGATTTGCATGGCTACAAAAAAGCCACCCTATAATTGCTTTCTCTGCATGAATGTAAGCGTTCCCATATATCATTCTCCTACTTCTTCCAAACTAGAGTTCAGTACGCCTACAAACGACCACACCATCGTTGCTTTCTCTGAGTGAATGTAAGCCTTCCCATATATGACTCTCACTCTGAAACCAAAATAGAGTTTGGCACACCTACATTCCACACCCAGAGATTTGCTTTAAGCGACTCTAAGCTTTCTTATATGTGATTCTCAAACTTCGTCCAAACTAGAGTTTAGCATGCCTAGAAACCACCCCACAGTTGCTTTCTCTGCATGAATGTAAGCGTTCATATACATGACTCTCGTACTTCCTCCAAAATACAGTTTAGAATGCCTACAAACCACCACCCAAACGTTGCGTTCTCTGAATGAATGAAAGCATTCCCATGTTTGACTCTCACAATTGATGCAAAGTAGAGTTTAGCAGGCCAAGAAAGGCTCTCCCGAGAGTTGCTTTCTCTAGGTGACTGTAAGCTTTCCTAAATAAGACTCTCCAACTTCTTCCAAACTACAGGTTAACATGCCCACAAAACATCACCCCATGGTTTTTTCTTTGCATGAATGTAAGCATTAGTATATATGACTCTGGTACTTCTTTCAAAATACAATTTAGCAGACCTAAAAATCACCCACCAAGAGTTGCTTTCTCTGAATGACTGTTCAGGTTTGGAACTTCTTCCAAACTATAGCATGCTTACAAAACACCACCCCGTAGTTGCTTTCTCTGTGTGAATGTAAGCGTTCCCAAATATCATTCTCGTACTTCTTCCAAACTATTTAGTATGCCTACAAAAACCACCCCAGTGTTGTTTCTCTGAGGGAATGTAAGCGGTCCCATGTTTGACTCTCACACTTCATCCAAATTAGAGTTTAGCATGTGTACAAAAAAATCTCCCGAGAGTTGCTTTCCCTAGGTGACGGTAATCTTTCCTGTATAAGGTTCTCCAACTTCTTCCAAACTGCAGTTTAGCATGCCTACAAAACCTGATGCCATAAGTGCTTTCTCTGTGTGAATGTAAGTGTTCCTATATAGGACTCTCGTACTTCTTCCAAACTACAGTTTAGTATGCCCTACAAACCACCACCCAAATGTTGTTTTCTCTGAGTGAATGTAAGCGTTCCCATATATGACTCTCACACTTCAACCAAAATAACTCTATTTGAACCAAAATAACTCTACATTCCACACCCAGAGAGTTGCTTTCTCTACGTGACTGTAAACTTTCCTATATATGACTCTCAAACTTCGTCCAAACTAGAGTTTTGCAAGCCTACGAAACACCACCCCATAGTTGCATTCGGTGCCGGAATGTAAGCGGTTCTACATGTGATTCTCTTGCTTCTTCTAGGAACCACAACCACAACGTTGCTTTCACTGAGTTCCCATATATTATTCTAACACTTCATTGAAAATAGAGTTTAGCAGGCCTACGAAACACCCCCGAGGGTTGCTTTCTCTAAGTGACTGTAAGCTTCCCAGATATGGCTCTCGAACTTCCTCCAAACTATATTTTAGTAGGCATACAAACATCACTCCATAGTTGCTTTCTCTGCGTGAAGGTAAGCGTTCCTATATACGATTCTCGTACTTCTTCCAAACTAGAGTTGACTATGCCTACAAATCACAATCCCATCGTTGATTTCTCTGAGTGAATGCACGCGGTCCCCAATATGACTCTCTCCCACTTCCAAACTGGAGTTTTGCAGGTGTACAAAACATCCCCCGAGAGTTGGTTTCTATGACTGTACCCTTTCCTATATATTACTCCTTAACTTCTTCCAAACTAGAGATTAGCATGGCTACAAAAACGCCACCCCATAATTGCTTTCTCTACGTGAATGTAAGCGTTCCCATATATCATTCTCCTACTTCTTCCAAACTAGAGTTTAGTATGCCTAGAAACCACCACGCCGTCGTTGCTTTCTCTGAGAGAATGTAAGCCTTCCCATATATGACTCTCACTCTTAAACCAAAATAGAGTTTAGCAGGCCTACATTCCACACCCAGAGATTTGCTTTCTCTAAGTGACTCTAAGGTTTCTTATATGTGATTCTCAAACTTCGTCCAAACTAGAGTTTAGCATGCCTATAAAACACCACCCCATAGTTACTTTCAGTGCGTCAAAATGTATGTGCTCCTATATGTGATTCTCGTGCTTCTTCCAAACTGCAGTTTAGTAAGCCTACAAACAACCCCATCGTTGCTTTCTCTGAGTGAATGTAAGCGTTCTCATATATGACTCTCACACTTCAACCAAAACAGGGTTTTGCAGGCCTACAAACCACCCGCCAAAACTTGCTTTTTCAAAGTGGCTGTTACCTTTCCTATATAGGACTCTGGAACTTCTCCCAAGCTAGACTTTAATATGTCTACCTGACACTACTCCGTAGTTGCTCTCGCTGTGTGAATGTAAGCGTTCCTATATATGAGTCTTGTACCTCTTCTTAACTAACATCTGGCATGCCAAAATAACACTCCCCCATAGTTGCTTTCTTTGAGTCAATGTAAACATTCCTATATATGTCTCTCGCACTTCTTCCAAACTAGAGTTGAATAAGTCTACAAACCAATCCCCGACAGCTGTTTTCTCTGAACGAATTTAAGCGTTCCTATATATGACTATGGCACTTCCTCCAAACTAGAGTTTAGAAAGCCTACACTCCACCCCTGTTCGTTGCTTTCTCTAAGTTACTGTAAGTTTTCCTATACATGGCTCTCAAAATTTTCCAAACTAGAGTTAGCATGCCTACTATACACCTACACATAATTGCTTTGTCTGAGTGAATATAAGCCTTCCTATATATGACTGTCGCACTTTTTCCAAATTAGAGTGTAGCCAGCCTGGAAAGCACCCCTTATAGTTGCTTTCATTGAGTGAATGTTAACATTCCTATGTATGACTCTCGCAACTTTTCCAATCTAAGATTTTAGCAATGCTACAAATCCCCCGCCGAGAGTTCCTATACATAACTGTCCTCTTTTTCCAAGCTAGAGTTTAGGAAGCCTAGAATCCGTCCCCCCATAGACGCTTTATGTGAACGTAAGCGTTCCTATATATGACTCTCGCCTTCCTCCAAACTAGAGCTTAGCAAGCCTACAAACCAACTCCCTATAATTGCTTTCTCTGAATGAATGATATTGTTCCTATATAAGACTCTCGAACTTCTTCCAAACCAGAGTTTAACAAGCCAAAAAAGCACCCCCCCCATAGATGCTTCCTCTAACTCAAGGCTAATATTCCTATATATGATTCAGCTTCTTCATCCAAACTAGAGTAAGGCAAGCCTACAAATCACACATCAATAGTTGCTTTCTATAAGTAAATGTAAGCATCCCTATATATGACTATAGCAATTCTTCCAAACTGGAGTTTAGCAAGCCTACAGACCCCAGGACTCCACTCCATAGTACCCTGGGCATTGGCGCCTGCCTGTCATGCAGGACATAGGGGCGGACGCTCATCTCAGACACGGCATTGGTGGATTCTAGGCTTTTTTAAGTTTTTGAATTGAAGAACTCTGAGAATTGGAATTCGGTTTAGGGTAAGGTTAGGTGTTAGGGACTAGGATTAGATTTAGGGGTTATGGTTTTAGGTTAGAATTAGGGTTAGGATTACTGTTAGGGTTAGAGATTAGGATTATGTTTAGTGGTTGGGTTTAGGTTTAGGGTGAGAGGCAAGAGTAAGGGTCAGGGATTAGGGTTACTGTTAGGAGTTAGATTCGGGGCTTACGAAGGGTTTGGTTTAGTGATAGGGTTAGGGCTTACGTTTAACGGTGTGTGTTAGGGCACGGGCCCCGTCTAATGTACGGGGCACTGTGGGTGTGGAGCAAGGCTGCGTCCCCACTTCATCTTACCCTGGGTGTTGGGCTTCAACTGTCACGCAGGACAAAGGCAGAGGCTCATGAAACGCATGGTTAGGATTAAGGTTTAAGGTTAGGGTCAAGGTTGAGGGTTAGGGTGAGGGTTAACAGTTAGAGTTAGGGTAAGGGGGTTAGGGATAGGGTTAGGGTTAAGGGTTAGGTTTATGGTTCAGGTTTAAGGTTAGCATTAGAGGGTAGGGTTAGTGTAACTGTAGGTCAGTGTTGCGGTTAGATCTCTAGGCATTAGGGTAAAGGTCAGGGTTAGGGTTAAGAGTTAGGGTTAAGTTTAATGGTTAAGGATTGGGATTAGGGTTGAGGGTTAGGGTTAAGATTATGGGTAATGACTCAGGATCAAAGGTTAGGGTTATTTTTAGGCGTAGGGTTAGCGTAAGGGGTTAGGGTTAGTGTTAGTGTTGTTGGTAGGGTTAAGGTTAGGGTTGGCGTTTCAGAATTAGGGATTAGGTGTTATGGTTATGGCTAGGAGTTAGCGTTAGATTTACGGTACAGGTCTTGTTCTCAGGGTGTCATGCATTAACCTTAAGATAAGGGGTTAAAGTTAGGGTTACGGTGAGCTTTACCTGTTAAGGTGAGCAGTAGGATCAGGGTTAGGTGTTATGTTCTGGGTTAGGGTTATGGGTGAGGGGTAGGGTTTATCCTTAGGGCACGGGCCCTGTATGCACTAGGAGGCGAAGTTAGGGGTCTGTGATGGTCGCTGGGAACCCACTCTATCGCACGCAGTGTATGGGCCTCTGGGTTTCATGCAGGACACTGTGGCAGAGCCGGCTTTCATGCATGGCTTAGTAGGATTGTAGGCTTTCAAAACTCTGAGAAAGCAAGAAGTCTGAGAATTAGATTTCGGGTTAGGATTACGGCACGGTTTAGGGATGAAGATTAGTGGTTAGGGTGAGGGCTTAGGGTTAGGGGTTAGGGTTAGGGTTAGGGTTGCTGGTAGGGTGAAGGTTAGGTTTGACGTTTTAGAATTAGGGATGAGGTGTTACGGTTATGACTATGGTTTAGGATTAGAATTACGGGATAGGGCTTCTTCTCAAGGTGTTATGCATTCACGTTAAGTTAAGGGGCTAAGTTAGGGTTACGGGGAGGTTTATGTTTTAAGGTGAGCAATAGGATCAGGGTTAGGTGTTATGTTCAGGGTGAGGGTTATCTGTTAGGGGTAGTGTTTATACTTAGCGTACGGGCCCTGTCTGCACTGGGCGGGGGGCGGGGGTTAGGGGGATGGGATTGTCCCCGGGAACACACTCTATCGTACGCTGGGTATGGGCTCCTGGGTTTCATGCAGGACACAGTGGTAGAGCCCCCTTTTACTCATGGCATGGGAGGATTGTAGGCTTTCTAAACTCTGAGAAAGCAAGAACTCTGAGAATTAGATTTAGGGGTAGGATTCTGGTAATGTTTAGGGATGAAGATTAGTGTCAGGGTGGGGTCTTGGGTTAGGGGTTGGGGTTAAAGGTTAGTGTTAGGTTTAACAGTTACAGTTAGGTTTACGGTTAAGTCTCAGGGTTCGGGTTAAGGTTTGGGTTTAGCGTTTGGAACAGGGGTAGGCTTCAGTGTTAGCTTCATGGTTAAAGATTAGGAGTAGGGTTAGTGTGAGGGTTAAGGGTAAGGGTCAAGATTAAGGGTTCAGGTTGGGGTTAGGCTTAGGTTTAGGGTTAGGGGTCAAGGGTTAGGATTAGGGTTAAGTGTTGGGCTTAGGGTTGGGGTTTAGTGTTAAGTTTATCGTTAAGGATTAGGGTTAGGGTCAGGGTTAAATGCTTGGGTGCGGGTAATGGTTAGGGTCAGGGTTAAGGTTTATGGATAGGGTTAGTGTTAAGGGTTTACGGGTAGGTTTAGGGTTCAGGGTTAGAGTTAGCATTAGGGCTTAAGGTTAGGATTAGGTGGTAGGTTAGATTTTAGGGTTAGATCTAGGCGTTAGAGTAAGGGTTAAGAGATAGGGTTAGGTTTAATGCTTAGGATTAGGGTTAGGGTTTGGGGTTAAAGTAAGTGTTAGGGGTTGGGTTTAAGGATCAAAGGTTAGTGTTATTTTTAGCTGTAGTGTTAGGGTTAGGGATAAGGGATAAGGTTGGCGTGAGGGTTTTCCTTACTGTTAGGGTTAAGGTCAGGCTTAGATTAAAGGTTAAGGTTAGGGTCAGCGTTAAGGGTTAGGGTGAGGGTTAACGGTTACGGTAAAGGTTAAGCGTTAGTGTTAGGGATTAGCGATTAGGGTTTTTGGTAAGTGTTAGGGTTAGGAGTTAGTGTTTTATGAAGGGGTATGGTTAGAATTAGGATTGGGGTTAGTCTTAGGGTTAGGTTTAGGAGTTAGGTTTAGGGTAAAAGGATAGGATTAGGGTTAAGGGTTGGGCTCAGGTTTAGGGTTAAAGTTTAGTGTTAGGGTTAATGTTTAGTGTTATGGTCCAGTTTTAGTGTTAGGGTGAGGGTTAACGGTTAGGATTAGGCTTAGAGGTTGGGGATATAGTGAGGATTCAGTGTTAGGGTTAGGTTTAGGTTTCAGGGTTAAGGTTAGCTGTAGGGGTTATGGTTAGGGTTAGGTGTTAGGTTAGTGTCAGGGTTAGGTCTAGTCGTGAGGGTAAGGTTTAGGGTTAGCTTTAAGAGCTAGGGTTAGCTTTAATGGTTAGGATTAGCATTACGGTTAAAGGTTAGGGTAATGCTCAGGGGTTAGGGTGAAGGGTTAAGGGTTTTTGTTAGGCATAGCGTTGGGGTTAGAAGTAAGGGTTACTGTCAGTGTTAGGGTTGTAGGCAGGGTTACGGTTAGAGTTAGCGGTTTAGAATTAGGGTTAGGGATTAGGTGTTACAGTGACGACTAGGAGATAGGGTTAGAATTATGGGATAGGGGTTGTTCTCAGGAAATGGGTTATGCACTAACGTTAGGATAAGAGGTTAAAGTTAGGCTCACGGTGAGGTTTACGTGTTAAGGGGAGAAATAGGAACAGGGTTAGGTGTTATGTTCACGGTGAGGGATATCTGTTACAGGTATTGTTTATGCTTAGCGCACGGGCCCTGTCTGCCTTAGGCGGGGGTGGGGGGAGGTTAGGGGACTGGGATTGTCACCAGGATCCCACTGTATCGTACTCTGGGTATGGGCCCGTAGGTTTGATGCAGGACACAGTGGTAGAGCCTCCTTTCACGCATGGCATGGGAGGATTGCAGGCTTTCTAAACTCTAAGAATGCAAGAAGTCTGAGAATTAGATTTAGGGTTAGGATTCTGGTTAGGGTTAAGGATGAAGTTGAGTGTTAGGGTGAGGGCTTAGGGTTAGGGATTAGGGTTAGGGTTAAAGGTTACTCTTAGGTTTAACGGTTAGAGTTCGGTTTCGGGTTGAGGTTTACGGTTAGGGTTAAGATGAGGGGTTAGGGTTTGGTATAGGGTTAGGGTTAGGTACAGGGTTAGGGTTAAGTGTTAGGTTTACGGTTGAAGATTAGGATTAGGGTTAGGATTAAAGGTTAGCGTGAGAGTTAACGGTTAGGGTTAAGGTTAAGAGTTAGGGTTAGGGTTTAGGTTTAGGGTTAAGGGTTAGGGTTAGCTTTAGGGTTCGAGTTATGTGTTAGGGTTTGTGTTAGAGGTTAGGGTTAGGTTTACTGGTCACGGTTAGGGTTACGTTTAGGGGTTAGCATTAGGGTTAAGGATTAGGTTTAGGGTAAGGGTTTAGAGTTAGTGTTGGGCTTTAGGCTCGGGGCTTAGGTTCAGGGTCAGGGGTTAGCTTTGGTGGTAGGGCTTAGATTTATCGGTCAGTTTAAGGGCACAGGACCTGGTTAATCTACGGTGAGAGGGGTGCGGTCGGAGTCATCACGAAAGCACAACATCATTCCCTGGGCCCTGGGACAAGATCTACATGCAGGACTCAGGCGGAGCCTCATCTCACACATGGCATGGCTGTATTGTAGGCTTGCTTCACTCGGGAATGGAAGTAGTGTGAGAATTAGGGTTAGGTTTGGGGTTAGGGGTTTCGAGTTAGGGGTTAGGCTTGGAGTCAGGGTTAGGTGCTAGGGATTAGTGGTTAGGGTTAGAGTTAGTGTTACGGGTTAGGTGTTAACTCTGGTTTAGGGGGCCAGGGTAAGGTTTAGGTTTGGAGTTAGCGTTAGGGTTAGGCGTTAGGGTTAAGGGATAGGGTTAGGGTTAAGGGTTAGACTTAGGGTAAGGGTTCAGGTTTAGGGTTAGGGTCAGGGTTAAGGGTTAGGGTGAGGGTTAACAGTTAGGGATAGGGTTAGGGGGTTAGGGATAGGATTAGGTTTAAGGGTTAGGTTTATGGTTCAGGTTTAAGGTTAACATTAGGGGGTTAGGGTTAGTGTTAACTGTAAGTCAGTGTTAGGGTTAGATCTCTAGGCATTAAGGTAAAGGTTAGGTTTAAGGTTAAGTGTTAGGGTTATGTTTAATGGTTAGGCTTGGGATTAGGGTTAAGTGTTAGGGTTAAGGTTAGGGGTTATGACTAAGGATCAACGGTTAGGGTTATTTTTATGCGTAGGGTTAGGGTAAGGTGTTAGGGTTAGTGTTAGTGTTGTTGGTAGGGTTAAGGTTAGGGTTGGCGTTTCAGAATTCGGGATCAGGTGTTATGGTTATGGCTAGGAGTTAGCGTTAGAATTACAGTATAGTGCTTTTTCTCAGGGTGTCATGCATTAACGTTAAGATAAGGTGTTAAAGTTAGGGTTATGGTGAGCTTTACCTCTTAAGGTGAGCAGTATGATCAGGGTTAGGTGTTATGTTCTGGGTTAGTCTTATGGGTGAGGGGTAGGGTTTATGCTCTGGGCACGGGCCCTGTATGCACTAGGAGGCAAAGATAGGGGTCTGTGATGGTCGCTGGTAACCTACTCTATCGTATGCAGTGTATGGGCCTCTGGTTTCCTGCAGGACACTGTCGCAGAGCGGGCTTTCATGCATGGCTTAGTAGGATTGTAGGCTTTCAAAACTCTGAGAAAGCAAGAAGTCTGAGAATTAGATTTCGGGTTAGGATTACGGCACGGTTTAGGGATGAAGATTAGTGTTAGGGTGAGGGCTTAGGGTTAAGGGTTAGGGTTAGGGTTAGGGTTGATGGTAGGTTGAAGTTTAGGGTTGGCACTTTAGAATATGGATGAGGTGTTATGGTTATGGCTAGGGGTTAGGTTTAGAATTATGGGTTAGGGCTTCTTCTTTGGGTGCTATGCATTAACGTTAACATAAGGGGATAAATTAGTGTTATGGTTAGGTTTATGTTTTAAGGTGAGCAACAGGATCAGGGTTAGGTTTTATGTTTGGAGTTAGGGTTATCTGTTAGGGATAGTGTTTTTGCTTAGCGCACGGGCCCTGTCTTCACCAGGAGGGGGGGGGTTAGGGACTAGGATTGCCACTGGGAACCCGCTCTATCATGCACTAGTTATAGGCCCCCGGGTTTCTTGCAGGACACAGTGGCAGAGCCTCCTTTTACTCATGACGTGGGAGAATTGTAGGCTTTCTAAACTCTGAGAAAGCAAGAAGTCTGAGAATTAGATTTAGGGGTAGGTTTATGGTAATGTTTAGGGATGAAGGTTAGTGTTAGGGTGCGTTCCTTTTTTTTTTTTTTTTTTTTTTTTGAGACAGAGTCTCACTCTGTTGCCCAGGCTAGAGTGAGTGCCGTGGCGTCAGCCTAGCTCACAGCAACCTCAAACTCCTGAGCTCAAGCGATCCTCCTGTCTCAGCCTCCCGAGTAGCTGGGACTACAGGCATGCGCCACCATGCCCGGCTAATTTTTTTCTATATATATTTTTAGCTGTCCATATAATTTCTTTCTATTTTTAGTAGAGATGGGGTCTCGCTCTTGCTCAGGCTGGTCTCGAACTCCTGAGCTCAAACGATCCGCCCACCTCGGCCTCCCAGAGTGCTAGGATTACAGGCGTGAGCCACCACGCCCGGCCTAGGGTGCGTTCTTAAGGTCAGTGGTTAGGGTTAAAGGTTAGTGTTAGGTTTAACCGTTACAGTCAGGTTTATGGTTATGTTTTAGGGTTAGGGTTAAGGTTAAGGTTTAGCGTTTGGTACAGTGTTAGGCTTAAGTTTTAGCTTTAGGGTTAAAGATTAGGATTAGGGTTAGGGTTAAGGGCTAGTGTGATGGTTAATGATAAGGATCAAGACTAAGGGCTAGGGTTTTTGTTAGTGTTAGGAATAAGTCTTCGTGTAGGCTTTAGGGTTAGCGTTAAGTGTTATGGTTAGGGTTAGGTTTAGGGTTCATGGTTAGTGTTATGTTTAGGGGTTAGTGTTAGGGTTAGGGCTTAGGTTTAGGGTAAGGTTTTAGAGTTCGTGTTCAGCGTTACGGTCGGAGCTTATGTTTACCGTTAGGGGTTAGTGTTAGTGTTAGGGCTGAGATTTAGCTTTTAGTTTAAGGGCACAGGATCTGTTTTATCTACGGTGAGAAGGGTGCTGTCAGAGTCTCCACGAAAGCACAAAATCGTTCCCTGATCCTTGGGAAAGGACCTACATGCAGGACTCAGGTGGAGCCTCATCTCACGCATAGTATAGCTGTATTGTAGGCTTGCTTCACTCTGAGAATGGAAGTAGTGTGAGAATCAGGGTTAGGGTTTGGGTTAGGGGTTTGGAGTTTGGGATTATGGTTCGAGTCAGGGTTAGGTCCTAGGGATTAGGAGTTAGGGTTAGTGTTAGGGATAGGGGTTAGTTGTTGGGTTTGGGTTAGGGTGCTAGGGTTAGGTTTAGGGTTGGGGTTAATATTAGGGTTAGCGTTTAGGGTTAAAGGATAGGATTATGGTTAAGGGTTTGGCTTAGGGTTAGGGTTAAGGGTTAGTGTTAAGGTTTAGGGTTAAGTTCAGGGTTACGTGTTAGGGTGAGGGTTAACAGTTAGGGTTATGGTTAGCGTCTTAGGGATAGGGTTAGGGTTAGAGTTAGGGGTTAGGATTAAGGGTGAAGTGTTAGGGTTATTTTTAGGCATAGTTTTAAAGTTAGGGGCTAGGGTAATGTTTGGTTTGATGGTAGGTTTAAGGTTAGGGTTAGCAGTTTAGAATTCGCATTAGGGATTAGGTGTTATGGTTATGGCTTGGAGTTAGGGTTAGAATTCAGAGATAGGAGTTGTTCTCAGGGTAAGTGTTATGCATTAACGTTATGATAAGGGGTTAAATTTAGGGTTATGGTGAGATTTACATTTTAAGGTGAGCAATGGGATCAGGGTCAGGTGTTATGTTCAGGGTTATGGTTAGGGGTGAGGGGTAGGGTTTATGCTTACGTCTCGGGCCCTGTCTGCACTAGGCAGGGGGGGAGGGGTTTGGGGTTGCGATTGTCGTCGGGAACCCACTCTAGTGTATGCTGAGTATGGGCACTGGGGTTTCCGGCAGGACACAGTGGTAGAGCCTCCTTTTATTCATGGCATGGGAGGATTGTAGGCTTTCTAACGCTGAGAAAGCAAGAAGTCTGATAATTAGATTTAGGGTTAGGATTATAGTTAGGGTTAGGAATGAGGTTAGTGCTAGGGTGAGGGATTAGGGCTAGGGATTATGGGTAGAGTTAAGGTTAAATGTTAGAGTTAGGTTTAACGGTTACAGTTAGGTTTAGGGTTACGTTTTAGGGTGAGGGTTATGGTTAGGGGTTAGGATTTGGTACAGGGTTAGGGTTAAGTGTTAGGTTTAGGGTTAAAGATTAGAATTCGGATTAGGGTTGACGGTTAGTGTGAGTGTTAATGGTTAAGTTTGTGTTTAAGGGTTAGGGTTAGGGTTTAGGGCTAGTGTTAAGCGTTCGTGTTAGATTTAGGGTTAGAGTAAAGTGTTATGGTTAGGGTTATGGGTTAGCATTAGGGTTAAAGGTTAAGGGTTAGGTTTATTTTCAGGCACAGGGTTAAGATTAGGTGTTAGGGTTAGTGTTACCGTTAAGGTTTTTTGTAGGCTTAAGGTTAGGTTTAGCAGTTTAGAATTAGGGTTAGGGATTAGGTGTTATGGTTATGGTAAGGAGTTAGGGTTAGAATTATGGCATAGGGGTTGGTCTCAGGGTCAGTTTTATGCTTAAAGTTAGGGTAAGCGGTTAAAGTTAGTGTTACGGTGAGCTTTACGTGTTAAGGTGAGCAATAGGATCAGGGTTAGGTTTTATGTTCAGGGTTAGGGTTATGGGTGAGGGGTAGAGTTTATACTTAGGGTTAGGGTTAGGGTTAGGGTTTAGGCTTAAGGATCAAGGGTTAGGGTTAGGTTTAGTGTTAGGGCTGTTGGTAGGGTTAAATTTAGGGTTAGCAGCTTACAATTAGGTATTAGGTTTTACAGTTATGAATAAGAGTTAGGGTTAGAATTATGGGATAGGTGTTGTCCTCAGGGTAAGTATTATTCATTAACGTTAGGATAAGGGGTTAGGATTAGGGTTATGGTGAGTTTTACATGTTAAGGTGAGCAATAGGATCAGGGTCAGATGTTATGATCAGGGTTATGGTTATGGGTTAGGGGCAGTGTTTATGCTTAGGGCACAGGCCCTGTCTTCACTAGGTGGGGGGGCTCGGAGGCTGGGATTGTCACCAGGAACCCACTCTATCGTATGCTGGGTATGGGCCTCTGGGTTTCATGCAGGGCACAGTGGCAGAGCCTCCTTTCATGCATGGCATGGGAGGATTGTAGGCTTTCTAAACTCTGAGAAAGCAAGAAGTCTGAGAATTAGATTTAGGGTTAGGATTACGGTTAGGGTTAGGGATGAAGTTTAGTGTTAGGGAGCGGGCTTAGTGTTAGGGATTAGGGTTTGGTACAGGGTTAGGGTTAAGTGTTTGGCTTAGGGGTAAAGATTAGGATTAGTGTTAGGTTTAAGGGTTAGCTGAGGGTTAACGGTTAGGGTTAAGGTGAAGGGTTAGGGTTAGGGTTTAGGGTTAGGATTAGGGGTTCGTGTTAGGTTTAGGGTTACACTTAAGTGTTAGGGTTTAGGTTCAGGTTTAGGGTTCATGGTTAAGGTTATGTTTAGGGGTTAGGTTTAGGGGTTAGGTTTGGTGTAAGGGTATAGTGTTAGTGAAGGGAGTTTGGGTCAGGGTTTCTGTTTAGGGTAGGGGTTAGTGTTAGGACTTAGATTTAGCGATTAGTTTAAGGTCAGAGGACCTGTTTAATCTATGGTGAGAAGGGTGTGGAATTGGTCGCTGAGACACCACAGCATTGTACCCTGGGCCTTGGGCTCAGACCTACATGCAGGAATCAGGGGGAGCCTGTTCTCATGCATGGCATGGTTGTATTCTAGGCTTGGTTAACTCTTAGAATGGAAGAAGTGTGAGAATTAGGGTTATGGTTAGGGTTAGGGATTTGGGTTTAGGAGAGAGTGTTCAAATGAGGGTTAGGGGTTAGGCATTAGGGGTTAGGGTTAGTGTTAGGGTTAGGGGTTGGGGTGAGGGTTGGGTTAGGGGCTAGGGTTAGGTTTAGGGTTGGGGTTAGTGTTAGCGTTCGAGTTAGGGATTAGAGTTAGGGTTAAGGGATAGGATTAGGGTTAAGAGTTTGGCTTAGGGTTCAGGTTAAGGGTTAGGGTTATGGTTAAAGATTAGTGTTAGTTTAAACAGTTACAGTTAGGTTTAGGGTTAAATTTTAGGGTGAGGGTTTTTTAAACTCTGAGAGAGGAAGACGTCTGAGATTAAGATTTAGGGATAGGATTATGGTTAGGATTAGGGATGACGATTAGTGTTAGGGTGAGGGCTTAGGGTTAAGGGTTAGGGTTAGAGTTAGGGTTAAGGTTAGTGTTAGTTTTAACGGTTAAAGTTAGGTTTAGGGTTAAGGTTTATTGTCAGGGTTAAGGTCAGGGGTTAGGGTTTCGTACAGGGTAAGAGTTAAGTGTTAGGGTTAGGGTTAAAGATTAGCATTATGGTTAGTGTTAAAGGTTAGTGTGAGGGTAAAAGTTTAGGGTTAAGTTTAAGGGCTAGGGTTAGGGGTTAGTGTTAGGGTTAAGGGGTCTTGTTAGGTTTAGGGTTACAGTTAAGTGTTATGGTTAGTGTTAGGGGTTACGGTTAGGCTTAGGGTTCATGGTTAGTGTAACATTTAGGGGTTAGGGCTAGGGTTAAATGATAGTGTTAGAGTTAAGGCTTAGGCTTTGGGTAAAGGTTTAGGGATAGGTTTACGGGTTAGGGTTAGTGTCAGGGTTAAATGTTAGGGTGAGAGTTAACAGTTATGGTTAGGGTTATTGGTTAGGGGTTGTGTTTATGCTTAGGGCACGTGCCTTGTCTGCACTAGGCGGAGAGGTTAGGGGGCTAGCATATTCGCCGGGAAATCACTCTATCGTATGCTGGGTATTGGCCCCTGGACACAGTGGCAGGGCCTCCTTTCACACATGGCGTGGGAGGATTATAGGCTTTCTAAACTCTGAGAAAGAAAAAGTCTGAGAATTAGATTTAGGGTTAGGATTATGGTTAGAATTAGGGATGAAGTTTAGTGTTAAGGTGATGCCTTAGGGTTAGGGGTTAGGTTTAGGGTCAGAGTTAAAGGTTAGTGTTAGGTTTAACAGTTACAGTTAGGTTTAGCGTTAAGGTTTAGTGTTAGGGTCCAGTTTAGGGGATAGGTTTTGGTACAGGTTAAGGTTTAAGTGTTAAGTTTAAAGTTAAAGATTACAATTAGGGTTAGGTTTAAAGGTAAGTGTGAGGATTAACGGTTAGGGTTAAGCATGAGGGTTAGGGATTAGGTTTAGTGTTAAGGGTTTATGTTAGTTTAGGGTTAGAGTTAAGTGTTATGGTTAGGGTTAGGGGTTAGGGTTAGATATAGGGTGCATGGTTAGGGTTACGTTTAGGGGTTAGGGTTACGGGTTAGGTTTAGGGTGAGTGTTTGGTGTTAGTGTTGGGCATTAGGATAAGGGCTTAGGTTTAGGGTTAGCGTTTAGGTTTAGTGTTAGGGCTTAGATTTAGCGGTTAGTTTAAGGGCACAGGACCTGTTTAATCTATGGTGAGAAGGGTGCAGAATTGGTCCCCTTGACACCACACCATCGTACCTGGGCCTTGGGCCCAGACCTACATGCAGGACTCAGGCGGAGCCTCTTCTCACTCATGGCATGGCTCTATTGTAGGCTTGGTGAACTCTGAAAATGGAGGAAGTGTGAGAATTAGGGTTATGGTTATGGTTAATTGTTTGGGGTTAGGGGTTAGGGTTCGAGTGTGGTTCAGGGGTTAGAAATTAGGAGTTAGTGTTAGTGTTAGGGTTAGGGGTTAGGGGTTAGTGTTGGTTTAGGGGCTAGGGTTAGATTCAGAGTTAGGGTTAGTGTTAGGGTTAGGGTTAGAGATTATGGTTAGGGTTAGGAATTAGGGTTAGGGTTAGGCTTAAGGGATAGGATTAGGGTAAAGGGTTAAGGCTTAGGGTTAGCATTAGGGATTAGGGTTAGGGTTAAGTGTTAGGGTTTTGGTCTGATTTAAGGGTTAGGGTGAGCGTTAACGGTTAGGGTTAAGGTTAATTGTTAGGATTGGGGGTTAGGCTTAAGGATTCGTATTAGGGTTAGGGTATAAGGGTGAGACTTAAGTCTTATGGTTAGGGACAGGGCTTTTGGTTAGGGATAAGGGTTAGGAGTTAGGGTTACTTTTAGGCATAGGGTAGGATTAGGGGTGAGGGTTAGGGTTAGGGTTAGTGTTAGGGTTGTTGGTAGTGTTAAGGTTAGGGTTAGCAGTTTAGAATTAGGGTTAGGGATTAGGTTTTATGGTTATGGCTAAGATTTAGGGTTAGAATTATGGGATAGGCGTTGTTCTCAGTGTAAGTGTTATGCATTAACTTTAGGAGATGCGGTTAAAGTTAGGGTTACAGTGTGGTCTACATGATAAGGTGAGCAGTAGGATCAGGGTTAGGTGTTACGTTCAAGGTTAGGGTTATATGTTAGGCGTACTTTTTATGCTTAGGGCACGGGCCCTGTCTGCACTAGGCGGGAGGATTAGGGTTCTAGGATTGTGGCCGAGAACTTTCTCTATCGTACACTGGGTATGGGTCCCTGGGTTTCATGCAGGACACAGTGGCAGAGCCTCTTTTCACGCATGGCATGGGAGGATTGTAGGCTTTCTAAACTCTGAGAAAGCAAGAAGTCTGAGAATTAGATTTAGGGATAGGATTATGGTTAGTGTTAAGGATAAAGTTTAGCATTAGGGTGAGGGCTTAGGGTTAGGGGTTAGAGTTACGGTCAGGGTTAAAGGTTAGTGTTAGGTTTAATGGTTACAGTTAGCTTTAGGGTCAAGTGTTAGGGTTAAGGTTAAGGTTAGGGGTTAGGTTTTGGTACAGGGTAAGGGTTAACTGTTAGGTTTAGGGTTAAAGATTACGATTAGGGTTAGGTTTAAGGGTTAGTGTGAGAGTTAACGGTTAGGGTTAAGGTTAAGTGTTAGGGTTAGTGGTTAAGTTTAGGTTTAAGTGTTCATGTTAGGTTTAGGGTTAGAGTTAAGTGTTATGGTCAGGGTTTGGGGTTAGGGTTAGGTTTAGGGTTCATCGTTAGGGTTACGTTTAGGCATTAGGGTTATGGGTAAGGATTAGGGTAAGGGTTTAATGTTAGTGTTGGGCGTTAGGGTCAGGGCTTAAGTTTAGGGTTAAGGGTTAGTGTTAGAGTTAGCGTTAGGGCTTAGATTTAGAGGTTATTTTAAGGGCACAGGACCTGTGTAATCTATGGTGAGAAGTGTGCAGAATGGGTCATCGCCACACCACACCATCGTACCCTAGGCCTTGGGCCCAGACCTACATGCAGGTCTCAGGCAGAGCCTCTTCTCACGCATGGCATGGTTTTATTGTAGGCTTGGCTAACTCTGAGAATGGAGGAAGTGTGAGAATTATGGTTATGATTAGGGTTAGGTGTTTGGGGTTAGGGGTTAGTGTTCGCGTGAGGGTTAGGTGTTAGGGATTAGGGGTTAGGGTTAATGTTAGCATTAGGGGTTAACGGTTAGGGTTGGGTTAGGGACTAGAGATAGATTTAGGGTTGGGGTTAGGGTTAGGGTTAGGGGTTAGGGTTAGGGTTAAGGGATAGGATTAGGGTTAAGTGTTAAGGCTTAGGGTTAGCATTAAGGGATAGGGTTAGGGTTAAGGGTTAGGGTTATGGTCCGAGTTAAGGGTTAGGGTGAGGGTTAACAGTTAGGGTTAGGGTTATAAGTTAGGGATAGTGTTAGGTTTAAGGTCTAGGGTTAGGGTTAGAGGTAGCTTTACTGCTAAGATTAGGTCTCGGCATTAAGGTAAGGGTTAGTGTTTGGGTTAAGGGTTAGGGTTAGGTTTAATTGTTAGGATTAGGATCAGAATTAAGGGTTAGGCTTAGGGTTAGGGGATAGGGTTAGGGTTTAGGGTAAACTTTTAAGGTTATGTTTAGGGATAAGGTTAGGGTTAGCGTTTAAGGTTAGGGTTAGTATTAGGGTTGTTTGTAGGGTTAAGGTAATGTTTAGTGGTTAGAATTAGGGTTAGGGATTAGGGGTTACTGTTATGGCTAGGAGTTAGGGTTAGAATTAAGTGATAGGGGTTGTTCTTAGCATAAGTGTTATGCATTAATGTTAGGATAAGTGGTTAAAGTTAGGTTTACGGTGAGGTTTATGTGTTAAGGTGAGCAATAGGATCAGGGTTAGAATTATGAGTGAGGGGTAGGGTTTTGCTTAGGGTATGGGCCCTGTCTGCCCTAGGAGTGGGATTGAGGGGGATGCGATTGTCACCAGAAACCCACTCTATCGTATGCAGGGTATGGGCCCATGGGTTTCTTGTAGGACACTCTGGCAGAGCCTGATTTCACGCATGGTAAAGGAGGATTGTAAGCTTTCAAATCTCTAAGAAAGTAAGAAGTCTGAGAATTAGATTTAAGGTTAGGATTATCGTTATGGTTAGGGATGAAGTTTAATCTTAGGGTGAGGGCTTCGGGTAAGGGGATACGGTTAGTTTTAGGGTTAAAAGTTACTGTTAGGTTTAACAGTTACAGTTAGACTTAGGGTTTAGGTTTAGGGTTAGGGTTAAGCTTAGGGGTTATGGTTTGGTACAGGGTTAGGGTTAAGTGTTAGGGTTAGGGTTAAAGATCATGACAAGGGTTAGAGTTAAGGGTTAGTTTGAGTGTTAACAGTAGGGTTAAGGATAACTTTTAGGGTTAGGGGTTAGGATTAGTGTTAGGGCTGAGATTTAGCGGTTAGTTTAAGGGCACAGGACCTGTTTAATCTATGGTGAGAGTGGTGCACAGGGTCGCTGCGACACAACACCACCGTACGCTGGGCCTTGGGCCAAGACCTACATACAGGACTCAGGTGGAGCCTCTTCTCACGCATGACATGGCTGTATTGTAGGCTTGGTTAACTCTGAGAATGGAAGAAGTGTCAGAAATCGGGTTAGGGCTGGCTGTAGGTGTTTTTAACCCCTAACCCTAACACTAACCCCCTAATCCTAACCCTAACACTAACCCCAAGGTTAAATCTAACCTTAACCCCTACGACAACCCTAACCCTAACCCTAACCCCTCTCACTGTAGAATAAACAGGTCCTGTGCCCTTAAACTAACCACTAAATCTAAGCCCTAATATCAACCCTAACCTCTGACCCTAAACCTAAGCCCTGAGCCTAAAGCCCAACACTAACTCTAAACTCTTACCCTAAAGCTAATCCCTAACCCTAATGCTAACCTCTAAACGTAACCCTAACTGTGAACCCTAAACCTAACCCTAACCTCGAGCGCTAACCATAGCACTTAACTCTAACCCTAAACCTAACATGAACCCTTAATCCTAACACTAACCCTAACCCTAACTCTTAACTTTAACCCTGACTGTTAACCCTCACACTAACCTTTAAACCTAACCTTAATCGTAATCTTTAACCCTAAACCTAATATTTAACCCTAATCCTGTACCAAACCCTAAACCCTAACCTTAAACCTAACCATAAACCTTAACTCTGAACCTAACTGTAACGGTTAAAACTAAGAGTAACCTGTAACGCTACCCGTAACCCCTAACTCTAAGCCTTCACCCTAATACTAACCTTGATCCTTAACCCGAACCCTAACCCTAACCCTAAATCTAATTCTCAGTCTTCTTGCTTTCTTAGAGTTTAGAAAGCCTACAATCCTCCCATGCCATGCGTGAAAGGAGGCTCTTCCACTGTGTCCTGAATGAACCGCTGGGGCCCATAACCAGAGTACGATAGAGTGGGTTCCTGGTGACAATCCCAGCCCCCTAATCCCCCCCCCCGCCTAATGCAGACAAGGCCCGTGCCCTAAGCATAAACTCTACACCTCACCCAAAACTCTAACCCTGAAAATAACATTTAACCCTGATTCTATTGCTCACCTTAGAATGTAAACCTCACCGTAACCTGAACTTTAACCTCTTATCCTAACGTTAATGCATAACACTTACCCTGAGATTAACCCCTATCCCATAATTCTAACCCTATCTCCTAGTCATAACTGTGACAACTAATCCCTAATCCTAATTCTAAACCACTAACACTAACTGTTACCCTACGTAGTTACTGTTATGGTAACCTACTGTTACCCTAACACTGAACCTAACCCTTACTCCTAACGCCAAAGCTATGGCTAAAAATAATGCTAACCTTTGACCCTTTACCCTAACTCCTAACCCTAACCCTAATCCTAACCACTAAACCCAACCTTAGCTCTTAACCCTAACCCTAAACCTTACCCTGACGCCTAGACCTAACACTAACACTAAACTAACACCTAACCCTAATCATAACCCCTAAAGCTAACCCTAACCCTGAACCCTAAACCTAACTCTAACACTTAATACTAACTATATCCCTAACCCCTAACCCCAACCCTAACCCTAACCGTTAACCCTCACCCTAACCCTTAAACCGGACCCTAACACTAAATCTTAACCCTAAAGCTACGCCCAACCCTTAACCATAATCCTATCCCTTAACCCTAAACCTAACCCCTAACCCTAAACCTAACACTAACCCCAATCCTAATTCTAACCATAGCCCTTAATACATCACTACGCCTAACCCCTAACCCTAACCCTAACCCCTAATGCTAACCCTAACACTGAACCCTAAACCTAACCCTATCCCTAACCCTTAAACATAACTCTATCCCTAACCAATAATCCTAAGCCTAATCTTTAACCCTCACCCTAGAGCTTAACTCAAACCGTAACCCTAAGCCTAAACCCCAACCCTAACACTTAACACAAACCCTAAGCCTAAACACTTAACGCCAATCCTATCCTTTAACCCTAACACTAACCCTGATGCCTAATCCTAACCCTAACACTAACCCCAACCATAAATCTAACCCTAGCCCCTAACGCAAAACTAACCCCTAACCCTAACACTAACCCTAAATCCTAGTCCCTAACCACTAAACCTCACTTGAACCCTAACCCCTAACACCAAACCCTTAACCCTAACCATAACCCTATTTCTCACACTACTTCCATTCTCAGAGTTAACCAAGCCTAAAATACAACCATGCAATGCGTGAGTAGAGTTTCCGCATGAGTCCTGCAAGTAGGTCTGGGCCAAAGGCCCAGGATCCGATGGTGTGGTGTCGCATGGAAACATTCTGCACCCTTCTCACCATAGATTACACAGGTCCTGTACCCTTAAACTAACCGCCAAATCAAAGCCCAAACACTGACCCTAAGCCCTAACCCTACCTAAGCCCTGACCCTAATGCCCAACACTAACACTAAACGCTTACCCTAAACCTAACCCCTAAATGTAACCTTAACCATGAACCCTAAACCTAAACCAAACCCCTAACCCTAACCATAACACTTAACTCTAACCCTAAACCTAACATGAACACTTAACCCTAACCCTAACCCATAAACCTAACACTTAACCTTAAACCTAACCGTTAACCCTCACACTAAACCTTAACCCTAACCCTAATCCTAATCTTTAAGCCTAAACCTAGCACTTAACCCTTACCTTGTACCAAAACCTAACCCCTAATCTTAACCCTAAGCTTAAACCTTAAAGCTTAACCCTAAACCTAACTGTAACTGTTAAACCTAACACTAACCTTTAACCCTGACCCTAACTGAAACCCCTAACCCTAAGCCCTCACCATAACAGTAACCTATATTGCTAACCCTAACCCTAATCCTAGCCCTAAATTTAATTCTCAGACTTCTTGCTTTCTCAGAGTTTACAAAGCCTACAATCCTCCCATGCCATGTGTAGAAGGAGGCTTGGCCACTGTGTCCGGCATGAAACCAAGGGGCCCATACCCAGTGTATGATAGAGTGGCTTCCGGCATCTATCCCAGCCCTCTAAGCCCCCTCCTAGAGCAGAGAGGGCTCGTGATATAAGCATAAACACTACCCCTCACCCATAACCCTAACCCTGAACATCACAGCTCACCCTGATACTATTGCTCACCTTAACACATCAACCTCACCATAACTCTAACTTGAACCTGTTATCCTAACGTTAATGCATAAGACTTACCCTAAGAACAACCCCTATCCCTTAATTCTAACCCTAACTCCTAGCCACAATTGTAACACCTAATCCCTAAGGCTAATTCAAAACTGCTAAACATTACCTTATCCCTACAAACTAACCCTAACCCTAACCGCTAACCCTAACCGTACACCTAAAAATAACCGTAACACTTGACACTTAACCCTAACCCTTAACCCTGATCCTAATCCTAACAATTAAACCTAACCCTAACTCTTAAGCCTAACACTAACACGTACCCTAATGCCTAGACCTAACCCTAAGAGTAAACGTAACCCCTAACCCTAACCCTAATCCCTAATGCTAACCCTAACACTGAACCCTAATCCTAAGCCTTAAACCTAACTCTATCCTTAACCCATAACCCTAGCCCTAACCGTTAACCCCACACTAACCCTTAACTCGAACTGTAACCCTAACCCTTAAAACTAAACCTAACACTTAACGCTAACCCTAAGCCTTAACGCTTAACCCTTATCCTATCCCTTAACCCTAACCCTAACCCCTAACGCTAACCCTAACCCCACTCTAAATCTAACCCTAGCCCCTAACCCAACCCTAACCCCTAAGCCCTAACCCTATCACTAAACCCAACACCTACTCCCTAACCCCTAATCCTCACTCGAAGCTTAAGCCCTAACCCTAAGCCCTCTCCCTGACTAATCTTCATCCCTAACCCTAACCATAATCCTAACCCTAAATCTAATTCTCAGACTTCTTGCTATCTCAGAGTTTTAAAAGCCTACAATTCTCCAAAGCCATGCGTGAAAGCTGGCTCTGCCACAGTGTCCTGCATGAAACCCAGGAGCCCATACTCTGTGTACAATAGAGTGGGTTCCCGGGGACAATCACAGCCCCCTAACTCCCCCTGCTAGTGCTGACAGGGCCCATGCCCTAAGCAAAAACCCTGCACCTCACCCATAACCCTAACCCTGAACATAACACCTAACCCTGATGTTATTGTTCACCTTAACACGTAAACCTCACTGTAACCCTAACTTTAACCCCTATCCTAATGTTATTGCATAACACTTACCCTAAGAACAAACCCTATCCCTTAATTCTAAGCCTAACTCCTAGCATAACCGTAACACCTAATCCCTAACCTTAATTCTAAACTGCTAAACATTACCTTCACCCTACAAACAACCCTAACACTAACCCTAACTCTAACCGCTAACCCTAACCCTAACCATTACCCTGATCATAATCCTAACAATTAAACCTAACCCTAATTCTTAACCCTAACACGAACCATTACCATAATGCCTAGACCTAACCCTAACTGTAACCCTAACCCCTAACCCTAACCCTAACCGCTAATGCTAACCCTAACCCCGAACCCTAAACCTAACCCTAACCCTATCCCTTAAACCTATTACTATCCCTAAACCATTACCCTAATCGCAACTGTTAACCCTCACTCTCACCCTTAACTTGGACCGAAACCCTAACCCTTAACCCTAACCTTAACCCTTACTGCTAATCTTAAGCCTTCACCCTTTACCTTAATCCTATCTTGTAAGCCTAACCTTAACGCTGACCCCTAATCCACCTGAACATTAACCCTAAACCTAAATCTAACGCTAGCCCCTTACAAAACCTAACACCTAAGCCCTGACACACTAATCCTAACTTCTAATTCCTAACCACTAAACTTCACTCAAACCCAAACCTCTAACCCCAAACACATAACCCTAACCATAACCCTAATTCTCACACTTCCTTTGTTCTCAGAGTTGACCAAGCCTACAATAGAGCCATGCCACGAGTGAGAAGAGGCTCTGCCTGAGTCCTGCATGTAGGTCTGGGCCCAAGGCCCAAGTACGATGGTGTGGTGTTGAGGCGACCCAGTCTGCACCCTTCCCACCATAGATTAAACAGAGCATGTGCCCTTAAACTAACCACTAAATCTAAGCCCTAACACTAAACCTAAATCCTAACCCTAAACCTCGGCCCTTATCCTAACGCCCAACAGTAACACTAAACACTCGCCCTAAACTTAACCCGTAACCCGAACCCCTAAATGTAACCCTAACCATGAACCCAAAACCTAACCCTAACCTCTAGCCATAACCATAACACTTAACTCTAAACCTAAATGTTACACGAAGCCTTATTCCTAACCCTAAGCCCAACCCTAACCCTAAATCTTGAAACTTACCATTAACCCTCACACTAACCCTTAACCCTAACCCTAATCCTAATCTTTAACCATAAAGCTAACACTGAAGCCTAACCCTGTGCCAAACGATAAAACCAAACCTTAACCCTAACCCTGAAACTTAACCGTAAACGTAACTGTAACTGTTAAAAATAACACAAACCTTTAACCCTAACCCCTAACCCTAAGAGCCCACCCTAACACTAATCTTCCTCGATAAACATTACCATAATCCTACCCCTAAATCTAATTGTCAGACTTCTTGCTTTCTCAGAGTTTAGAAAGCCTAAAATCCTCCCATGCCATGAGTAAAAGGGGGCTCTACCACTGTGTCCTGCATGAAACCCAGGAGCCCATATCCAGCGTACGATAGAGTGGGTTCCCGGGGACAATCCCATCCCCCTAACCCCAGCCCCCCGCCCAGTGCAGACAGGGCCTGTACGCTAAGTATAAACACTACCCCTAACAGATAACCCTCACCCTGAATATAACACCTGACCCTGATCCTATTGCTCACCTTAAAACATAAACCTCCCCGTAACCCTAACTTATCCCCTTATCTTAACCTTAATGCATAAAACCCTGAGAAGAAGCCCCATGCCATAATTCTAATCCTAATCCCCAGCCATAACCATAAGACCTCATCCCTAATTCTAAAATGCCAACCCTAAACTTCACCCTACAAACAACCCTAACCCTAACCCTAACCTCTAACCCTAAGCCCTCACCCTATCACTAATCTTCATCCCTAAACCGTACCGTAATCCTAACCCTAAATCTAATTCTCAGACTTCTTGCTTTCTCAGAGTTTTGAAAGCCTACAATCCTACTAAGCCATGCATGAAAGCCGGCTCTGCCACAGTGTCCTGCAAGAAACCAAGAGGCCCATACACAGCGTACGATAGAGTGGGTTCCCAGCGACCACAACCGACCCCTAACTTCGATTCCTAGGGCATACAGGGCCCATGCCCTAAGCATAAACACTACCCCTCACCCATAACCCTAACCCAGAACATAACACCTAACCCTGATCCTACTGCTCACCTTAACACGTAAACCTCACCGTAACCCTAATTTTAACCCCATATCGTAACGTTAATGCATGACACCCTGAGAACAAGCCCTATACTGTAATTTTAACCCTAACTCCTAGCCATAAGCATAACACCTAATCTCTAATTCTGAAACACCAACCCTAACCTTAACCCTACCAACAACACTAACACTAATCCTAACCCCTTACCCTAACCCTACGCCTAAAAATAACCGTAACCGTTGATCCTTAGTCATAACCCCTAACCTTAACCCTAACCCTTAACCCTAATCCCAATCCTAACCATTAAACATAACCCCAACTCTTAACCCTAACTCTAACCTTTACCTTAATGCCTAGAGTTCTAACCCCAACACTGACCTACAGTTACAAGTAACACAAACCCCTAATGCTAACCTTAAACCTGAACAATAAACCTAATCCTTAACCATAACACCCTAACCCTAACCCTAACCCTTAACCCTGACCCTAACCCTAAACCTTAACCCTAACCCTGAACCCTAACCCTAAGCCTACCCTTAACCCTAACCCTATCCATTAACCCTAACCGCTAACGATAACACTTACCCCAACCCTAAACCTACCCCTGGCTCCCTAACCCAGAATTAACACCGAACCCGTAACACTAACTCTACCCCTAACCACTAGCACCTAACCCTGACTCGAAACCTAACCCCTAACTCGAAACCCCTAACCCCAACCCTAACCTTAATTCTCACACTACTTCCATTCCCGAGTGAAGAAAGCCTACAATACAGCCATGCCATGTGTGAGATGAGGATCCGCCTGAGTCCTGCATGTAGGTCTTGTCCCAGGGCCCAGGGAATGATGTTGTGCTTTCGTGGTGACTCCGACCGCACCCCTCTCACTGTAGATTAACCAGGTCCTGTGCCCTTAAACTGACCGCTAAATCTAAGCCCTACCACCAACCCTAACCCCTGACCCTGAACCTAAGCCCCGAGCCTAAAGCCCAACACTAACTCTAAACACTTACCCTAAACCTAATCCCTAACCCTAATGCTAACCCCTAAACATAACCCTAACCGTGAACAGTAAACCTAACCCTAACCTCTAACACAAACCCTAACACATAACTCTAACCCTAAAACTAACCCTAACCCTTAACCCTAAACCTAAACCCTAACCCTAACCCTTAACCTTAATCTTAACCGTTAACTCTCATGCTAACCTTTAATCCTAACCCTAATCCTAATCTTCAACCCTAAACCGAACACAACCCTAACCCTGTACCAAAACCTAACCCCTCATCTTAACCCTATCCGCAAACCTCAACCCCAACACGAACTGTAACTGTTAAACCTAATAGTAACCTTAAACCGTAAGCCTAATCTGTAACCCTATCCCCTCACCATAACACTACACTTCATCCTGAACCCTAACCATAATCCTAACCCTAAATCTAATTCTCAGACTTCTTGCTTTCTTAGAGTTTAGAAAGCCTGCAATCCTCCCATGCCATCCGTGAAAGGAGGCTCTACCACTGTGTCCTGCATGAAACGCACGGGCCTACACCCAGAGTCCGATACAGTGGGTTCCCGGTGACAATCCCAGCCCCCTAACCTCCCCCCAGCCTAATGCCGACAGGGCCCGTGCGCTAAGCATAAATGATACCTTTAACAGATAACCCTAACCCTGAACATGGCACCTAACCCTGTTCCTATTTCTCCCCTTAACACGTAAACCTCACCTTGAGCCTAACTTTAACCTCTTAACGTAACGTTAATGCATAACCCATTCCCTGAGAACATCCCCTATCCCATAATTCTAACCCTATCTCCTAGTCATAACTGTAACACCTAATCCCTAACCCTAATTCTCCACCTGCTAAGCCTAACCGTAACGCTGCCTACAACCCTAACACTGACAGGAACCCTTAGTTCTAACCCCAACGCTATGCCTAACAAAATCCCTAACCCTTTACCCTTCACCCTAACCCCTAAGCATTACCCTAGCCTTTAACCGTAATCCTAATCCTAACCATTAAACCTAACCCTAGCTCTTAAAGCTAACCCTAAACCTTACCCTCACGACTAGACCTAACCCTGACACTAACCTAACACCTAACCCTAACCATAACCCCTAAAGCTAACCCTAACCCTGAACCCTAAACCTAACCCTAACACTGAACCTTCACTATATCCCTAACCCCTAAGCCTAATCCTAACTGTTAACCCTCACCCTAACACTTAAACTGGACCATAACACTAAACATTAACCCTAACACTAAACTTTAACCCTAACCATAAGCCCAACACTTAACCCTAATCCTATCCCCTAACCCTAAGCCCTAACCCTAAACCTAACCCTAACCCCAACCCTAACCCTTAATCTTGACCCTTACCATTAACCCTCACACTAACCCTAATCCTAATCTTTAACCATAAAGCTAACACTGAAGCCTAACCCTGTGCCAAACGCTAAACCCAAACCTTAACCGTAACCCTGAAACTTAACCATAAACCTAACTGTAACTGTTACACCTAACACTAACCTCTAACCCTAACCCCTAACCCTAAGACCCCACCTTAACACTAACGCTAACCCTAAACATTATCATAATCCTACCCCAAATCTAATTCTCGGACTTCTTGCTTTCTTAGAGTTTAGAAAGCCTAAAATCCTCCCATGCCATGAGTAAAAGGGGGCTCTGCAGCTCTCTCTTGCATGAAACCAGGAGCCCATACCTAGCGTATGATAGAGTGGGTTCCCGGAGACAATCCCATCCCCCTAACCCCAGCCCTCCGCCCAGTGCAGACAGGGCCTGTACGCTAAGTATAAACACTACCCCTAACAGATAACCCTCACCCTGAACATAGCACCTGACCCTGATCCTATTGCTCACCTTAAAACATAAACCTCCCCGTAACCCTAACTTATCCCCTTATTTTAACCTTAATGCATAACACCCTGAGAAGAAGCCCTATCCCATAATTCTAATCCTAACCCCTAGCAATAACCGTAACACCTCATCCCTAATTCTAAAATGCCAACCCTAACCTTCACCCTGCCAACAACCCTAACCCTAACCCTAACCCCTAACCCTAAGCCCTCACCCTATCACTCATCTTCATCCCTAAACCGTACCGTAATCCTAACCCTAAATCTAATTCTCAGACTTGCTTTCTCAGAGTTTTGAAAGCCTACAATCCTACTAAGCCATGCATGAAAGCCCGCTCTGCCACAGTGTCCTGCATGAAACCCAGAGGCCCATACACTGCGTACGATAGAGTGGGCTCCCAGCGACCATCACAGACCCCTAACTTCGCCTCCTAGTGCATACAGGGCCCGTGCCCTAAGCATAAACCCTACCCCACACCCATAACCCTAACCCAGAACATAACACCTAACCCTGATCCTACTGCTCACCTTAACACGTAAACCTCACCCTAACCCTAACTTAACCCCTTATCTTAACGATAATGCATGACACCCTGAGTACAAGCCCTATACCGTAATTCTAACCCTAACTCCTAGCCATAACCATAACACCTAATCCCTAATTCTGAAATGCCAACCCTAACCTTAACCCTACCAACAACACTAACACTAACCCTAAAACCCTTACCCTAATCCTACGCCTAAAAGTAACCCTAACCATTGATCCTTAGTCGTAACCCCTAAAGCTTAACCCTAACCCTTAACGCTAATCCCAATCCTAACCATTAAACATAACCCTACTTAACCCTAACCCTAACCTATACGCTAATGCCTAGAGATCTAACCCCAACACTGACCTACAGTTAACACTAACCCTAACCCCTAATCCTAACCTTAAACCTGAACCATAAACCTAACCCTTAACCCTAACCCTATTCCTAACCCCCTAACCCTAACCCTAACTGTTAAGCCTCACCCTAACACTTAACCCTGACTCTAACCCTAAACCTTAACCCTAACCCTGAACCCTAACCCTAAGCCTAACACTTAACCCTAACCCTATCCCTTAACCCTAACCCCTAACCCTAACGCTAACCCCAACCCTAAACCTAACCCTGGCCCCCAACCCAGTTTAACACCTAACCCCTAACACTAACTCTAAACCTAACCACTAATCCCTAGCACCTGACCCTGCCTCGAAACCTAACCCCTAACTCGAAACCCCTAACCCCAAACCTAACCCTAATTCTCACACTACTTCCATTCCCAGAGTGAAGCAAGCCTACAATACAGCCATGCCATGTGTGAGATGAGGCTCTGCCTGAGTCCTGCATGTAGGTTTTGTCCCAAGGCCCAGGGAATGATGTTGTGCTTTTGTGGTGACTCCGACCACAACCCTCTCACCGTAGATTAACCAGGTCCTGTGCCCTTAAACTGACCGCTAAATCTAAGCCCTACCACCAACCCTAACCTCTGACCCTGAACCTAAGCCCCGAGCCTAAAGCCCAACACTAACTCTAAACACTTACCCTAAACCTAATCCCTAACCCTAATGCTAACCCCTAAATGTAACTCTAACCACGAACAGTAAACCTAACCCTAACCTCTAACACAAACCCTAACACATAACTCTAACCCTAAAACTAACCCTAACCCTTAACCCTAAACCTAAACCCTAACCCTAACCCTTAACCTCAATCTTAACCGTTAACTCTCATGCTAACCTTTAATCCTAACCCTAATCCTAATCTTCAACCCTAAACCGAACACAACCCTAACCCTGTACCAAACCCTGACCCCTCATCTTAACCCTATCCGCAAACCTCAACCCGAAAACGAACTGTAACCGTTAAACCTAACAGTAACCTTAAACCGTGACCCTAATCTGTAACCCTATCCCCTCACCATAACACTACACTTCATCCTGAACCCTAACCAGAATCCTAACCCTAAATCTAATTCTCAGACTTCTTGCTTTCTTAGAGTTTAGAAAGCCTGCAAGCCTCCCGTGCCATGTGTGAAAGGAGGCTCTACCACTGTGTCCTGCATGAAATCCACGGGCCCATACCCAGAGTCCGATACAGTGGGTTCCCGGTGACAATCACAGCCCCCTAACCTCCCCCCAGCCTAATGCCGACAGGGCCCGTGCGCTAAGCATAAATGATACCTTTAACAGATAACCCTAACCCTGAACATGGCACCTAACCCTGTTCCTATTTCTCCCCTTAACACGTAAACCTCACCGTGAGCCTAACTTTAACCTCTTAACGTAACGTTAATGCATAACCCATTCCCTGAGAACATCCCCTATCCCATAATTCTAACCCTATCTCCTAGTCATAACTGTAACACCTAATCCCTAACCCTAATTCTCCACCGCTAAGCCTAACCGTAACGCTGCCTACAACCCTAACACTGACAGGAACCCTTAGTTCTAACCCCAACGCTATGCCTAACAAAATCCCTAACCCTTCACCCTTCACCCTAACCCCTGAGCATTACCCTAACCTTTAACCGTAATCCTAATCCTAACCATTAAACCTAACCCTAGCTCTTAAAGCTAACCCTAAACCTTACCCTCACGACTAGACCTAACCCTGACACTAACCTAACACCTAACCCTAACCATAACCCCTAAAGCTAACCCTAACCCTGAACCCTAAACCTAACCCTAACACTGAACCTTCACTATATCCCTAACCCCTAAGCCTAATCCTAACTGTTAACCCTCACCCTAACACTTAAACTGGACCATAACACTAAACATTAACCCTAACACTGAACTTTAACCCTAACCATAAGCCCAACACTTAACCCTAATCCTATCCCCTAACCCTAAGCCCTAACCCTAAACCTAACCCTAACCCCAACCCTAACCCTTAATCTTGACCCTTACCATTAACCCTCACACTAACCCTAATCCTAATCTTTAACCATAAAGCTAACACTGAAGCCTAACCCTGTGCCAAACGCTAAACCCAAACCTTAACCCTAACCCTGAAACTTAACCATAAACCTAACTGTAACTGTTACACCTAACACTAACCTCTAACCCTAACCCCTAACCCTAAGACCCCACCTTAACACTAACGCTAACCCTAAACATTATCATAATCCTACCCCAAATCTAATTCTCGGACTTCTTGCTTTCTTAGAGTTTAGAAAGCCTAAAATCCTCCCATGCCATGAGTAAAAGGGGGCTCTGCAGCTCTCTCTTGCATGAAACCAGGAGCCCATACCTAGCGTATGATAGAGTGGGTTCCCGGAGACAATCCCATCCCCCTAACCCCAGCCCGCCGCCCAGTGCAGACAGGGCCTGTACGCTAAGTATAAACACTACCCCTAACAGATAACCCTCACCCTGAACATAGCACCTGACCCTGATCCTATTGCTCACCTTAAAACATAAACCTCCCCGTAACCCTAACTTATCCCCTTATCTTAACCTTAATGCATAACACCCTGAGAAGAAGCCCTATCCCATAATTCTAATCCTAACCCCTAGCCATAACCGTAACACCTCATCCCTAATTCTAAAATGCCAACCCTAATCTTCACCCTGCCAACAACCCTAACCCTAACCCTAACCCCTAACCCTAAGCCCTCACCCTATCACTCATCTTCATCCCTAAACCGTACCGTAATCCTAACCCTAAATCTAATTCTCAGACTTGCTTTCTCAGAGTTTTGAAAGCCTACAATCCTACTAAGCCATGCATGAAAGCCCGCTCTGCCACAGTGTCCTGCATGAAACCCAGAGGCCCATACACTGCGTACGATAGAGTGGGCTCCCAGCGACCATCACAGACCCCTAACTTCGCCTCCTAGTGCATACAGGGCCCGTGCCCTAAGCATAAACCCTACCCCACACCCATAACCCTAACCCAGAATATAACACCTAACACTGATCCTACTGCTCACCTTAACACGTAAACCTCACCCTAACCCTAACTTAACCCCTTATCTTAACGATAATGCATGACACCCTGAGAACAAGCCCTATACCGTAATTCTAACTCTAACTCCTAGCCATAACCATAACACCTAATCCCTAATTCTGAAACGCCAACCCTAACCTTAAC
>NW_027182825.1:1001512-1006512 GCF_041146395.1 Eulemur rufifrons | reverse complement strand
CCCTCACCCTAACACTAAACTTCATCCTTAACCCTAACCAGAATCCTAACCCTAAATCTAACTCTCAGACTTCTTGCTTTCTTAGAGTTTAGAAAGCCTGCAATCCTCCCATGCCATGCCTGAAAGGAGGCTCTACCACTGTGTCCTGCATGAAACCCACGGGCCCATACCCAGAGTATGATAGAGTGGGTTCCCGGGTACAATACCAGCCCCCTAAACTCTCCCGGCCCACCTAATGCAGACAGGGCCCGTGCGCTAAGCATAAACAGTACCTTTAACATACCTGAACATAACACCCAACCCTGTTCCTATTTCTCCCCTTAACACGTAAACCTCACCGTGCGCCTAACTTTAACCTCTTATCCTAACGTGAATGCATAACCCATTTCCTGAGAACAACCCCTATCCCATAATTCTAACCCTATCTCCTAGTCATCACTGTGACACCTAATCCCTAACCCTAATTCTAAACCGCTAACCCTAACCGTAACCCTACCTACAACCCTAACACTGACAGTAACCCTTACTTCTAACCCCAACGCTATGCCTAACAAAAACCCTAACCCTTGACCCTAACCCTTCACTCTAACCCCTAAGCCTTACCCTAACCCTTAACCCTAATCCTAATCCTAACCATTAAACCTAACCCTACCTCTTAAAGCTAACCTTAAACCTTACCCTCACGACTAGACCTAACCCTGACACTAACCTAACACCTAACCCTAACCAGAACCCCTAAAGCTAACCCTGAACCCTATCCCTAACCCTAGCAGTAAATTTTAACCCTAAACCTAAGCCCAACCCGTAACCCTAATCCTATCCTTTTATCCTAAAACTAACCCCTAAGCCTAACCCCTATAACTCACCCTAACTCTAACCCCAATCCTAATTCTAACCATACCCCTTCATAAAACACTAACTCCTAACCGCTAACCCTAACACTAACCAAAAACCCTAATCACTAATCCCTAACCCTAAGGCTTAACCTTTACCCTAACCGTTAACCGTCACCCTAAATCTTAACACTGACCCTAACATTAAACTTTAACTCTAAGCCTAACCCTTAACCCTACAGTAAGGAAGACCCTTAATGCTAATGGGATCCCTTATCCCTAACCCTAACACTACAGCTAAAAATAACCCTAACCTTGGATCCTTAAACCTAACCCCTAATACTTACTTTAACCCCAAACCCTAACCCTAATCCTAAGCATTAAACCTAACCCTATCTCTTAACCCTAACGCTAGCCCTTACCTTAACGCCTAGATCTAACACTAAATCTAACCTATCGCCTAATCCTAACCTTAAGCCCTAATGCTAACACTAACCCTGAACCCTAAACCTACCCATAACCCTTAACACTAACCCTATCCGTGAACCTAAACCCTGACCCTAACCATTACCCGCACCCAAGCATTTAACCCTGACCCTAATCCTAATCCTTAATGCTAACCCCAACACAAAACCCTAACACTAAGCCCAACACTTATCCCTAATCCTATCCCTTAACCCTAACTCTAACCCTAATGCTACCCCCTAAACGTAACCCTAACCGTGACCAGTAAACCTAACCCTAACCTTTAACACATTTATAGCACATAACTCTAACTCAAAAACTAACCCTAACCCTAACCCTAACCCTAAACCCTAACTCTTAACCTTAACCCTAAGCGTTAACTCTCACGCTAACCCTTAATCCTAACCCTGATCCTAATCTTCAACCCTAAACCTAACACTT
The DNA here is from genome assembly GCF_041146395.1 of Eulemur rufifrons. Lineage (NCBI taxonomy): Eukaryota > Metazoa > Chordata > Mammalia > Primates > Lemuridae > Eulemur > Eulemur rufifrons. The sequence goes on along the minus strand of NW_027182825.1, from coordinate 1,004,773 downwards.
AACCCTAACCCTGTACCAAACCCTAACCCCTCATCTTAACCCTAACCGTAAACCTCAACCCTAAACCAAAGTGTAACCGTTAAACCTAAGAGTAACCTTTAACCCTAACCCTATTCCCTAACCCTAAGCCCTCACCCTAACCCTAACCATAATCCTAACCCTAAATCTAATTCTCAGATTTCTTGCTTTCTTAAAGTTTAGAAAACCTGCAATCCTCCCATGCCATGCGTGAAAGGAGGCTCTACCGCTGTGTCCTGCATGAAACCCACGGGCCCATACCCAGAGTATGATAGAGTGGGTTCCCGGGTACAATCCCAGCCCCCTAAACTCCCCCTGCCCGCCTAATGCAGACAGGGCCCGTGCGCTAAGCATAAACAATACCTTTAACAGATAACCCTAACCCTGAACATAACACCCAACCCTGTTCCTATTTCTCCCCTTAACACGTAAAGCTCACCGTGCGCCTAATTTAACCTCTCATCCTAACGTTAATGCATAACCCATTTCCTGAGAACAACCCCATCCCATAATTCTAACCCTATCTCCTAGTCATCACTGTGACACCTAATCCCTAACCCTAATTCTAAACCACTAACCCTAACCGTAACCCTACCTACAACCCTAACACTGAGTATAATCCTTACTTCTAACCCCAACGCTATGCCTAACAAAAACCCTAACCCTTGACCCTAACCCTTCACCCTAACCCCTAAGCCTTACCCTAACCCTTAACCCTAATCCTAATCCTAAACATTAAACCTAACCCTAGCTCTTAAAGCTATCCCTAAACCTTACCCTCACGACTAGACCTAACCCTGACACTAACCTAACACCTAACCCTAACCAGAACCCCTAAAGCTAACCCTGAACCCTATCCCTAACCCTAGCAGTAAACTTTAACCCTAAACCTAAGCCCAACCCGTAACCCTAATCCTATCCTTTTACCCTAAAACTAACCCCTAAACCTAACCCCTATACCTCACCCTAACTCTAACCCCAATCCTAATTATAACCATACCCCTTCCTAAAACACTACCTCCTAACCGCTAACACTAACACTAACCAAAAACCCTAATCACTAATCCCTAACCCTAACGCTTAACCTTTACCCTAACCGTTAACCCTCACCCTAAATCTTAACCCTGACCCTAACCTTAAACTTTAACTCTAAGCCTAACCCTTAACCCTACAGTAAGGAAGACCCTTAATGCTAATGGGATCCCTTATCCCTAACCCTAACACTACAGCTAAATATAATCCTAAGCTTGGATCCTTAAACCTAACCCCTAACACTTACTTTAACCCCAAACCCTAACCCTAATCCTAAGCATTAAACCTAACCCTATCTCTTAACCCTAACGCTAGCCCTTACCCTAACGCCTAGATCTAACCCTAAATCTAACCTACTGACTAATCCTAACCTTAAGCCCTAATGATAACTCTAACCCTGAACTCTAAACCTACCCGTAACCCTTTACACTAACCCTATCCGTGAACCTTAACTCTGACCCTAACCATTACCCGCACCCAAGCATTTAACCCTGACCGTCACCCTAATCCTTAATGCTAACCCTAACACTAAACCCTAACCCTAAGCCCAACACTTAACCCTAATCCTATCCCTTAACCCTAACCCTAATGCTAACCCCTAAACGTAACCCTCACCGTGACCAGTAAACCTAACCCTAACCTCTAACACAAATCATAGCACATAACTCTAACCCTAAAACTAACCCTAAACTTAACCCTAAACCCTAACTCTTAACCTTAACCCTAAGCGTTAACTCTCACGCTAACCTTTAATCCTAACCCTAATGCTAATCTTCAACCCTAAACCTAACACTTAACCCTAACCCTGTACCAAACCCTAACCCCTCATCTTAACCCTAACCGTAAACCTCAACCCTAAACCAAAGTGTAACCGTTATACCTAAGAGTAATCTTTAACCCTAACCCTAATCCCTAACCCTAAGCCCTCACCCTAACACTAAACTTCATCCTTAACCCTAACCAGAATCCTAACCCTAAATCTAATTCTCAGACTTCTTGCCTTCTTAGAGTTTAGAAAGCCTGCAATCCTCCCATGCCATGCGTGAAAGGAGGCTCTACCACTGTGTCCTGCATGAAACCCACGGGCCCATACCCAGAGTATGATAGAGTGGGTTCCCGGGTACAAGCCAAGCCCCCTAAAATCCCCCCACCCGCCTAATACAGACAGGGCCCGTGCGCTAAGCATAAACAATACCTTTAACAGATAACCCTAAACCTGAACATAACACCCAACCCTGTTCCTATTTCTCCCCTTAACACGTAAACCTCACCGTGCGCCTAACTTTAACCTCTTATCCTAACGTTAATGCATAACCCATTTCCTGAGAACAACCCCTATCCCATAATTCTAACCCTATCTCCTAGTCATCACTGTGACACTTAATCCCTAACCCTAATTCTAAACCGCTAACCCTAACCGTAACCCTACCTACAACCCTAACACTGACAGTAACCCTTGCTTCTAACCCCAACGTATGCCTAACAAAAACCCTAACCCTTGACCCTAACCCTTCACTCTAACCCCTAAGCCTTACCCTAACCCTTAACACTAATCCTAATCCTAACCATTAAACCTAACCCTAGCTCTTAAAGCTAACCCTAAACCTTACCCTCACGACTAGACCTAACCCTGACACTAACCTAACACCTAACCCTAACCAGAACCCCTAAAGCTAACCCTGAACCCTATCCCTAACCCTAACAGTGAACTTTAACCCTAAACTTAAGCCCAACCCGTAACCCTAATCCTATCCTTTTACCCTAAAACTAACCCCTAAACCTAACCCCTATACCTCATCCTAACTCTAACCCCAATCCTAATTCTAACCATACCCCTTCATAAAACACTAACTCCAAACAGCTAACCCTAACACTAACCAAAAACCCTAATCACTAATCCCTAACCCTAACGCTTAACCTTTACCCTAACCGTTAACCCTCACCGTAAATCTTAACACTGACCCTAACCTTCACCTTTAACTCTAAGCCTAACCCTTAACCCTACAGTAAGGAAGATCCTTAATGCTAATGGGATCCCTTATCCCTAACCCTAACACTACAGCTAAAAATAACCCTCACCTTTGATCCTTAAACCTAACCCCTAACACTTACTTTAACCCCAAACCCTAACCCTAATCCTAAGCATTAAACCTAACCCTATCTCTTAACCCTAACGCTAGCCCATACCCTAATGCCTAAATCTAACCCTAA
>NW_027182825.1:939012-994012 GCF_041146395.1 Eulemur rufifrons | reverse complement strand
GTTAACTCTCACGCTAACCTTTAATCCTAACCCTGATCCTAATCTTCAACCCTAAACCTAACACTTAACCCTAACCCTGTACCAAACCGTAACCCCTCATCTTAACCCTAACCGTAAACCTCAACCCTAAACCAAAGTGTAACCGTTAAAACTAAGAGTAACCTTTAACCCTAACCCTATTCCCTAACCCTAAGCCCTCACCCTAACACTAAACTTCATCCTTAACCCTAACCAGAATCCTAACCCTAAATCTAATTCTCAGACTTCTTGCTTTCTTAGAGTTTAGAAAGCCTGCAATCCTCCCGTGCCATGCGTGAAAGGAGGCTCTATCACTGTGTCCTGCATGAAACCCGTGGGCCCATACCCAGAGTATGATAGAGTGGGTTCCCAGGTACAATCCCAGCCCCCTAAACTCCCCCCGCCCGCCTACTGCAGACAGGGCCCGTGCGCTAAGCATAAACAATACCTTTAACAGATAACCCTAACCCTGAACATAACACCCAACCCTGTTCCTATTTCTCCCCTTAACACGTAAACCTCACCGTGCGCCTAACTTTAACCTCTTATCCTAACGTTAATGCGTAACCCATTTCCTGAGAACAACCCCTATCCCATAATTCTAACCCTATCTCCTAGTCATCACTGTGAAACCTAATCGCTAACCCTAATTCTAAACCGCTAACCCTAACCGTAACCCTACCTACAACCCGAACACTGACAGTAACCCTTACTTCTAACCCCAACGCTATGCCTAGCAAAAACCCTAACCCTTGACCCTAACCCTTCACCCTAACCCCTAAGCCTTACCCTAACCCTTAACCCTAATCCTAATCCTAACCATTAAACCTAACCCTAGCTCTTAAAGCTAACCCTAAACCTTACCCTCACGACTAGACCTAACCCTGACACTAACCTAACACCTAACCCTAACCAGAACCCCGAAAGCTAACGCCGAACCCTATCCCTAACCCTAGCAGTAAACTTTAACCCTAAACCTAAGCCCAACCCGTAACCCTAATCCTATCCTTTTACCCTAAAACTAACCCCTAAACCTAACCCCTCTACCTCACCCTAACTCTAACATCAATCCTAATTCTAACCATACCCCTTCATAAAACACTAACTCCTAACCGCTAACCCTAACACTAACCAAAAACCCTAATCACTAATCCCTAACCCTAACACTTAACCTTTACCCTAACCGTTAACCCTCACCCTAAATCTTAACACTGACCCTAACCTTAACCTTTAACTCTAAGCCTAACCCTTAACCCTACAGTAAGGAAGACCCTTAATGCTAATGGGATCCCTTATCCCTAACCCTAACACTACAGCTAAAAATAACCCTAACCTTGGATTCTTAAACCTATCCCCTAACACTTACTTTAACCCCAAACCCTAACCCTAATCCTAAGCATTAAACCTAACCCTATCTCTTAACCCTAACGCTAGCCCTTACCCTAACGCCTAGATCTAACCCTAAATCTAACCTACCGCCCTATCCTAACCTTAAGCCCTAATGCTAACACTAACCCTGAACCCTAAACCTACCCGTAACCCTTAACACTAACCCTATCCGTGAACCTAAACCCTGACCCTAACCATTACCCGCACCCAAGCATTTAACCCTGACACTAACCCTAATCCTTAATGCTAACCTTAACACTAAACCCTAACCCTAAGTCCAACACTTAACACTAATCCTATCCCTTAACCCTAACCCTAACCCTAACCCTAATGCTACCCCCTAAACGTAACCCTAACCGTGACCAGTAAACCTAACCCTAACCTCTAACACAAACCATAGCACATAACTCTAACCCTAAAACTAACCCTAACCCTAACCCTAAGCCTAATCCCTAACTCTTAACCTTAACACCAAGCGTTAACTCTCACGCTAACCTTTAATCCTAACCCTAATCCTAATCTTCAACCCTAAACCTAACACTTAACCCTAACCCTGTACCAAACCCTAACCCCTCATCTTAACCCTAACCGTAAACCTCAACCCTAAACCAAAGTGTAACCGTTAAACCTAAGAGTAACCTTTAACCCTAACCCTATTCCCTAACCCTGAACCCTCACCCTAACACTAAACTTCATCCTTAACCCTAACCTTAATCCTAATCCTAAATCTAATTCTCAGACTTCTGGCTTTCTTAGAGTTTAGAAAGCCTGCAATCCTCCCATGCCATGCGTGAAAGGAGGCTCTACCACTGTGTCCTGCATGAAACCCACGGGCCCAAACCCAGAGTATGATAGAGTGGGTTCCTTGGTACAATCCCAGGCCCCTAAACTCCCCCCGCCCGCCTAATGCAGACAGGGCCCGTGCGCTAAGCATAAACAATACCTTTAACAGATAACCCTAACCCTGAACATAACACCCAACCCTGTTCCTATTTCTCCCCTTAACACGTAAACCTCACCGTGCGCCTAACTTTAACCTCTTATCCTAACGTTAATGCATAACCCATTTCCTGAGAACAACCCCTATCCCATAATTCTAACCCTATCTCCTAGTCATCACTGTGACACCTAATCCCTAACCCGAATTCTAAACCGCTAACCCTAACCGTAACCCTACCTACAACCCTAACACTGACAGTAACCCTTACTTCTAACCCCAACGCTATGCCTAACAAAAACCCTAACCCTTGACCCTAACCCTTCACCCTAACCCCTAAGCCTTACCCTAACCCTTAACCCTAATCCTAATCCTAACCATTAAACCTAACCCTAGCTCTTAAAGCTAACCCTAAACCTAACCCTCACGGCTAGACCTAACCCTGACACTAACCTAACACCTAACCCTAACCAGAACCCCTAAAGCTAACCCTGAACCCTATCCCTAACCCTAGCAGTAAACTTTAACCCTAAACCTAAGCCCAACCCGTAACCCTAATCCCATCCTTTTACCCTAAAACTAACCCCTAAACCTAAACCCTTTACCTCACCCTAACTCTAACCCCAATCCTAATTCTAACCATACCCCTTCATAAAACACTAACTCCTAACCGCTAACCCTAACACTAACCAAAAACCCTAATCACTAATCCCTAACACTAACGCTTAACCTTTACCCTAACCGTTAACCCTCACCCTAAATCTTAACACTGTCCCTAACCTTAACCTTAACTCTAAGCCTAACCCTTAACCCTACAGTAAGGAACACCCTTAATGCTAATGGGATCCCTTATCCCTAACCCTAACACTACAGCTAAAAATAACCCTAACCTTGGATCCTTAAACCTAACCCCTAACACTTACTTTAACCCCAAACGCTAACCCTAATCCTAAGCATTAAACCTAACCCTATCTCTTAACCCTAACGCTAGCCCTTACCCTAACGCCTAGATCTAACCCTAAATCTAACCTACCGCCTAATCCTAACCTTCAGCACTAATGCTAACTCTAACCCTGAACCCTAAACCTACCCGTAACCCTTAACACTAACCCTATCCGTAAACCTTAACCCTGACCCTAACCATTACCCGCACCCAAGCATTTAACCCTGATTCTAACCCTACTCCTTAATGATAAACCCAACACTAAACCCTAACCCTGAGCCCAACACTTACCCTAATCCTATCCCTTAACCCTAACCCTAACCCTAATGCTACCCCTTAAACGTAACCCTAACCGAGACCAGTAAACCTAACCCTAACCTCTAACACAAACCATAGCACATAACTCTAACCCTAAAACTAACCCTAACCCTAACCCTAACCCTAACCCTAACTCTTAACCTTAACCCTAAGCGTTAACTCTCACGCTAACCTTTAATCCTAACCCTAATCCTAATCTTCAACCCTAAACCTAACACTTAACCCTAACCCTGTTCCAAACCCTAACCCCTCATCTTAACCCTAACCGTAAACCTCAACCCTAAACCAAAGTGTAACCGTTAAAGCTAAGAGTAACCTTTAACCCTAACCCTAATCCCTAACACTAAGCCCTCACCCTAACACTAAACTTCATCCTTAACCCTAACCAGAATCCTAACCCTAAATCTAATTATCAGATTTCTTGCTTCCTTAGAGTTTAGAAAGCCTGCCATCCTCCCATGCCATGCGTGAAAGGAGGCTCTACCACTGTGTCCTGCATGAAACCCACGGGCCCATACCCAGAGTCTGATAGAGTGGGTTCCCGGGTACAATCCCAGTCCCCTAAACTCCCCCCGCCCGCCTAATGCAGACAGGGCCCGTGCGCTAAGCATAAACAATACCTTTAACAGATAACCCTAACCCTGAACATAACACCCAACCCTGTTCCTATTTCTCCCCTTAACACGTAAACCTCACCGTGCGCCTAACTTTAACCTCTTATCCTAACGTTAATGCATAACCCATTTCCTGAGAACAACCCCTATCCCATAATTCTAACCCTATCTCCTAGTCATCACTGTGACACCTAATCCCTAACCCTAATTCTAAACCGCTAACCCTAACCGTAACCCTACCTACAACCCTAACACTGACAGTAACCCTTACATCTAACCCCAACGCTATGCCTAACAAAAACCCTAACCCTTGACCCTAACCCTTCACCCTAACCCCTAAGCCTTACAATAACCCTTATCCCTAATCCTAATCCTAACCATTAAACCTAACCCTAGCTCTTAAAGCTAACCCTAAACCTTACCCTCACGACTAGACGTAACCCTGACACTAACCTAACACCTAACCCTAACCAGAACCCCTAAAGCTAACCCTGAACCCTATCCCTAACCCTAGAAGTAAACTTTAACCTTAACCTAAGCCCAACCCGTAACCCTAATCCTATCCTTTTACCCTGAAACTAACCCCTAAACCTAACCCCTATACCTCACCCTAACTCTAACCCCAATCCTAATTCTAACCATACCCCTTCATAAAACACTAACTCCTAACCGCTAACCCTAACACTAACCAAAAACCCTAATCACTAATCCCTAACCCTAACGCTTAACCTTTATCCTAACCGTTAACCCTCACCCTAAATCTTAACACTGACCCTAACCTTAAACTTTAACTCTAAGCCTAACCCTTAACACTACAGTAAGGAAGACCCTTAATGCTAATGGGATCCCTTATCCCTAAACCTAACCCTACAGCTAAAAATAACCCTAACCTTGGATCCTTAAAGCAAACACCTAACACTTACATTAACCCGAAACACTAACCCTAATCCTAAGCATTAAACCTAACCCTATCTCTTAACCCTAACGCTATCCCTTACCCTAACGCCTAGATCTAACCCTAAATCTAACCTACCGCCTAATCCTAACCTTAAGCCCTAATGCTAACATTAACCCTGAACCCTAAACCTAACCGTAACCCTTAACACTAACCCTATCCGTGAACCTTAACCCTGACCCTAAACATTACCCGCACCCAAGCATTTAACCCTGACCCTAACCCTAATCCTTAATGATAAACCTAACACTAAACCCCAACCCTAAGCCCAACACTTAACCCTAATCCTATCCCTTAACCCTAACCCTAACCCTAATGCTAACCCCTAAACGTAACCCTAACCATGACCAGTAAACCTAACCCTAACCTGTAATACAAACCATAGCACATAACTCTAACCCTAAAACTAACCCTAACCCTAACCCTAAACCCTCAATCTTAACCTTAACCCTAAGCGTTAACTCTCACGCTAACCTTTAATCCTAACCCTAATCCTAATCTTCAACCCTAAACCTAACACTTAACCCTAACCCTGTACCAAACCCTAACCCCTCATCTTAACACTAACCGTAAACCTCAACCCTAAACAAAAGTGTAACCGTTAACCCTAAGAGTAACCTTTAACCCTAACCCTATTCCCTAACCCTAAGCCTTCACCGTAACACTAAACTTCATCCTTAACCCTAACCAGAATCCTCACCCTAAATCTACTTCTCAGACTTCTTGCTTTCTTAGAGTTTAGAAAGCCTGCAATCGTCCCATGCCATGCGTGAAAGGAGGCTCTACCACTGTGTCCTGCATGAAACCCACGGGCCCATACCCAGAGTATGATAGAGTGCGTTCCCGGGTACAATCCCAGCCGCCTAAACTCCCCCCGCCCGCCTAATGCAGACAGGGCCCGTGCGCTAAGCATAAACAATACCTTTAACAGATAACCCTAACCCTGAACATAACACCCAACCCTGTTCCTATTTCTCCCCTTAACACGTAAACCTCACCGTGCGCCTAACTTTAACCTCTTATCCTAACGTTAATGCATAACCCATTTCCTGAGAACAACCCCATCCCATAATTCTAACCCTATCTCCTAGTTATCACTGTGACACCTAATCCCTAACCCTAATTCTAAACCGCTAACCCTAACCGGAATCCAACCTACAACCCTAACACTGACAGTAACCCTTACTCTCAACTCAACGCTATGCCTAACAAAAACCCTAACCCTTGACCCTGAACCTTCACCCTAACCCCTAAGCCTTACCCTAACCCTTAACCCTAATCCTAATCCTAACCATTAAACCTAACCCTAGCTCTTAAAGCTAACCCTAAACCTTACCCTCACGACTAGACCTAGCCCTGACACTAACCTAACACCTAACCCTAACCAGAACCCCTAAAGCTAACCCTGAACCCTATCCCTAACCCTAGCAGTAAACTTTAACCCTAAACCTAAGCCCAACCCGTAACTCTAATCCTATCCTTTTACTCTAAAACTAACCCCTAAACCTAACCCCTATACCTCACCCTAACTCAAAACCCAATCGTAATTCTAACGATACCCCTTCATAAAACACTAACTCCTAACCGCTAACCCTAACACTAACCAAAAACCCTAATCACTAATCCCTAACCCTAACGCTTAACCTTTACCCTAACCGTTAACCCTCACCCTAAATCTTAACACTGACCCTAACCTTAACCTTTAACTCTAAGCCTAACCCTTAACCCTACAGTAAGGAAGACCCTTAATGCTAATGGGATCCCTTATCCCTAACCCTAACACTACAGCTAAAAATAACCCTAACCTTGGATTCTTAAACCTATCCCCTAACACTTACTTTAACCCCAAACCCTAACCCTAATCCTAAGCATTAAACCTAACCCTATCTCTTAACCCTAACGCTAGCCCTTACCCTAACGCCTAGATCTAACCCTAAATCTAACCTACCGCCCGATCCTAACCTTAAGCCCTAATGCTAACACTAACCCTGAACCCTAAACCTACCCGTAACCCTTAACACTAACCCTATCCGTGAACCTAAACCCTGACCCTAACCATTACCCGCACCCAAGCATTTAACCCTGACCCTAACCCTAATCCTTAATGCTAACCTTAACACTAAACCCTAACCCTAAGCCCAACACTTAACACTAATCCTATCCCTTAACCCTAACCCTAACCCTAACCCTAATGCTAACCCCTAAACGTAACCCTAACCGTGACCAGTAAACCTAACCCTAACCTCTAACACAAACCATAGCACATAACTCTAACCCTAAAACTAACCCTAACCCTAACCCTAAGCCTAATCCCTAACTCTTAACCTTAACACCAAGCGTTAACTCTCACGCTAACCTTTAATCCTAACCCTAATCCTAATCTTCAACCCTAAACCTAACACTTAACCCTAACCCTGTACCAAACCCTAACCCCTCATCTTAACCCTAACCGTAAACCTCAACCCTAAACCAAAGTGTAACCGTTAAACCTAAGAGTAACCTTTAACCCTAACCCTATTCCCTAACCCTAAGCCCTCACCCTAACACTAAACTTCATCCTTAACCCTAACCAGAATCCTAACCCTAAATCTAATTCTCAGACTTCTTGCTTTCTTAGAGTTTAGAAAGCCTGCAATCCTCCCATGCCATGCGTGAAAGGAGGCTCTACCACTGTGTCCTGCATGAAACCCACGGGCCCATACCCAGAGTATGATAGAGTGGGCTCCCGGGTACATTCCCAGCCCCCTAAACTCCCCCCGCCCGCCTAATGCAGACAGGGCCCGTGCGCTAAGCATAAACAATACCTTTAACAGATAACCCTAACCCTGAACATAACACCCAACCCTGTTCCTATTTCTCCCCTTAACACGTAAACCTCACCGTGCGCCTAGCTTTAACCTCTTATCCTAACGTTAATGCATAACCCATTTCCTGAGAACAACCCCTATCCCATAATTCTAACCCTATCTCCTAGTCATCACTGTGACACCTAATCCCTAACCCTATTTCTAAACCGCTAACCCTAACCGTAACCCTACCTACTACCCTAACACTGACAGTAACCCTTACTTCTAACCCCAACGCTATGCCTAACAAAAACCCTAACCCTTGACACTAACCCTTCACCCTAACCCCTAAGCCTTACCCTAACCCTTAACCCTAATCCTAATCCTAACCATTAAACCTAACCCTAGCTCTTAAAGCTAACCCTAAACCTTACCCTCACGACTAGACCTAACCCTGACACTAACCTAACACCTAACCCTAACCAGAACCCCTAAAGCTAACCCTGAACCCTATCCCTAACCCTAACAGTAAACATAAACCCTAAACCTAAGCCCAACCCGTAACCCTAATCCTATCCTTTTACCCTAAAACTAACCCCTAAATCTAACCCCTCTACCTCACCCTAACTCTAACCCCAATCCTAATTCTAACCATACCCCTTCATAAAACACTAACTCCTAACCGCTAACCCTAACACTAACCAAAAACCCTAATCACTAATCCCTAACCCTAATGCTTAACCTTTACCCTAACCGTTAACCCTCACCCTAAATCTTAACACTGACCCTAACCTTAACCTTTAACTCTAAGCCTAACCCTTAACCCTACAGTAAGGAAGACCCTTAATGCTAATGGGATCCCTTATCCCTAACCCTAACACTACAGCTAAAAATAACCCTAACCTTGGATCCTTAAACCTAACCCCTAACACTTACTTTCACCCCAAACCCTAACCCTAATCCTAAGCATTAAACCTAAACCTATCTCTTAACCCTAACGCTAGCCCTTACCCTAACGCCTAGATCTAACCCTAAATCGAACCTACCGCCTAATCCTAACCTTAAGCCATAATGCTAACACTAACCCTGAACCCTAAACCTACCCGTAACCCTTAACACTAACCCTATCCGTGAACCTTAACCCTGAGCCTAACCATTACCCGCACCCAAGCATTTAACCCTGACCCTAACCCTAATCCTTAATGCTAACCTTAACACTAAACCCTAACCCTAAGCCCAACACTTAACCTTAATCCTATCCCTTAACCCTAACCCTAACCCTAACCCTAATGCTAACCCCTAAACGTAACCCTAACCATGACCAGTAAACCTAACCCTAACCTCTAACACAAACCATAGCACATAACTCTAACCCTAAAACTAACCCTAACCCTAACCCTAAACCCTAACCCTTAACCTTAACCCTAAGCGTTAACTCTCATGCTAACCTTTAATCCTAACCCTAATCCTAATCTTCAATCCTAAACCTAACACTTAACCCTAACCCTGTACCAAACCCTAACCCCTCATCTTAACCCTAACTGTAAACCTCAACCCTAAACCAAAGTGTAACCGTTAAACCTAAGAGTAACCTTTAACCCTAACCCTAATCCCTCACTCTAAGCCCTCACTCTAACACTAAACTTCATCGTTAACCCTAACCATAATCCTAACCCTAAATCTAATTCTCAGACTTCTTGCTTTCTTAGAGTTTAGAAAGCCTGCAATCCTCCCATGCCATGCGTGAAAGGAGGCTCTACCACTGTGTCCTGCATGAAACCCACGGGCCCATACCCAGAGTATGATAGAGTGGGTTCCCGGGTACAATCACAGCCCCCTAAACTCCCCCTGCCCGCCTAATGCAGACAGGGCCCATGCGCTAAGTATAAACAATACCTTTAACAGATAACCCTAACCTTGAACATAACACCCAACCCTGTTCCTATTTCTCCCCTTAACACGTAAACCTCACCGTGCGCCTAACTTTAATCTCTTATCCTAACGTTAATGCATAACCCATTTCCTGAGAACAACCCCTATCCCATAATTCTAACCCTATCTACTAGTCATCACTGTGACACCTAATCCCTAACCCTAATTCTAAACCGCTAACCCTAACCGTAACCCTACCTACAACCCTAACACTGACAGAAAACCTTACTTCTAACCCCAACGCTATGCCTAACAAAAACCCTAACCCTTGACCCTAAACCTTCACCCTAACCCCTAAGCCTTACCCTAACCCTTAACCCTAATCCTAATCCTAACCATTAAACCTAACCCTAGCTCTTAAAGCTAACCCTAAACCTTACCCTCACGACTAGACCTAACCCTGACACTAACCTAACACCTAACCCTAACCAGAACCCCTAAAGCTAACCCTGAACCCTATCCCTAACCCTAGCAGTAAACTTTAACCCTAAACCTAAGCCCAACCCGTAACCCTAATCCTATCCTTTTACCCTAAAACTAACCCCTAAACATAACCCATATACCTCACCCTAACTCTAACCCCAATCCTAATTCTAACCATACCCCTTCATAAAACACTAAGTCCTAACCGCTAACCCTAACACTAACCAAAAACCCTAATCACTAATCCCTAATCCTAACGCTTAACCTTTACCCTAACCGTTAACCCTCACCCTAAACCTTAACACTGACCCTAACCTTAACCTTTAGCTCTAAGCTTAACCCTTAACCCTACAGTAAGGAAGACCCTTAATGCTAATGGGATCCCTTATCCCTAACCCTAACACTACAGCTAAAAATAACCCTAATCTTGGATCCTTAAACCTAACCCCTAACACTTACTTTAACCCCAAACCCTAACCCTAATCCTAAGCATTAAACCTAACCCTATCTCTTAACCCTAACGCTAGCCCTTACCCTAACGCCTAGATCTAACCCTAAATCAAACCTACCGCCTAATCCTAACCTTAAGCCCTAATGCTAACACTAACCCTGAACCCTAAACCTACCCGTAACCCTTAACACTAACCCTATCCGTGAACCTTAACCCTGACCCTAACCATTACCTGCACCCAAGCATTTAACCCTGACCCTAATCCTAATCCTTAATGCTAACCTTAACACTAAACTCTAACCCTAAGCCGAACACTTAACCCTAATCCTATCCCTTAACACTAACCCTAACCCTAATGCTAATCCCTACACGTAACCCTAACCATGACCAGTACACCTAACCCTAACCTCTAACACAAACCATAGCACATAACTCTAACCCTAAATCTAACCCTAACCCTAACCCTAAACCCTAACTCTTAACCTTAACCCTAAGCGTTAACTCTCATGCTAACCTTTAATCCTAACCCTAATCCTAATCTTCAACCCTAAACCTAACACTTAACCCTAACCCTGTACCAAACCCTAACCCCTCATCTTAACCCTAACCGTAAACCTCAACCCTAAACCAAAGTGTAACCGTTAAACCTAAGAGTAACCTTTAACCCTAACCCTAATCCCTCACTCTAAGCCCTCACCCTAACACTAAACTTCATCCTTAACCCTAACCATAATCCTAACCCTAAATCTAATTCTCAGACTTCTTGCTTTCTTAGAGTTTAGAAAGCCTGCAATCCTCCCATGCCATGCGTGAAAGGAGGCTCTACCACTGTGTCCTGCATGAAACCCACGGGCCCATACCCAGAGTATGATAGAGTGGGTTCCCGGGTACAATCCCAGCCCCCTAAACTCCCCCCGCCCGCCTAATGCAGACAGGGCCCGTGCGCTAAGCATAAACAATACCTTTAACAGATAACCCTAACCCTGAACATAACACCCAACCCTGTTCCTATTTCTCCCCTTAACACGTAAACCTCACCGTGCGCCTAACTTTAACCTCTTATCCTAACGTTAATGCATAACCCATTTCCTGAGAACAACCCCTATCCCATAATTCTAACCCTATCTCCTAGTCATCACTGTGACACCTAATCCCTAACCCGAATTCTAAACCGCTAACCCTAACCGTAACCCTACCTACAACCCTAACACTGACAGTGACCCTTACTTCTAACCCCAACGCTATGCCTAACAAAAACCCTAACACTTGACCCTAACCCTTCACCCTAACCCCTAAGCCTTACCCTAACCCTTAACCCTAATCCTAATCCTAACCATTAAACCTAACCCTAGCTCTTAAAGCTAACCCTAAACCTTACCCTCACGACTAGACCTAACCCTGACACTAACCTAACACCTAACCCTAACCAGAACCCCGAAAGCTAACGCTGAACCCTATCCCTAACCCTAGCAGTAAACTTTAACCCTAAACCTAAGCCCAACCCGTAACCCTAATCCTATCCTTTTACCCTAAAACTAACCCCTAAACCTAACCCCTATACCTCACCCTAACTCTAACCCCAATCCTAATTCTAACCATACCCCTTCATAAAACACTAACTCCTAACCGCTAACCCTAACACTAACCAAAAACCCTAATCACTAATCCCTAACCCTAACACTTAACCTTTACCCTAACCGTTAACCCTCACCCTAAATCTTAACACTGACCCTAACCTTAACCTTTAACTCTAAGCCTAACCCTTAACCCTACAGTAAGGAAGACCCTTAATGCTAATGGGATCCCTTATCCCTAACCCTAACACTACAGCTAAAAATAACCCTAACCTTGGATTCTTAAACCTATCCCCTAACACTTACTTTAACCCCAAACCCTAACCCTAATCCTAAGCATTAAACCTGACCCTATCTCTTAACCCTAACGCTAGCCCTTACCCTAACGCCTAGATCTAACCCTAAATCTAACCTACCGCCCTATCCTAACCTTAAGCCCTAATGCTAACACTAACACTGAACCCTAAACCTACCCGTAACCCTTAACACTAACCCTATCCGTGAACCTAAACCCTGACCCTAACCATTACCCGCACCCAAGCATTTAACCCTGACCCTAACCCTAATCCTTAATGCTAACCTTAACACTAAACCCTAACCCTAAGCCCAACACTTAACACTAATCCTATCCCTTAACCCTAACCCTAACCCTAACCCTAATGCTAACCCCTAAACGTAACCCTAACCGTGACCAGTAAACCTAACCCTAACCTCTAACACAAACCATAGCACATAACTCTAACCCTAAAACTAACCCTAACCCTAACCCTAAGCCTAATCCCTAACTCTTAACCTTAACACCAAGCGTTAACTCTCACGCTAACCTTTAATCCTAACCCTAATCCTAATCTTCAACCCTAAACCTAACAATTAACCCTAACCCTGTACCAAACCCTAACCCCTCATCTTAACCCTAACCGTAAACCTCAACCTTAAACCAAAGTGTAACCGTTAAACCTAAGAGTAACCTTTAACCCTAACCCTATTCCCTAACCCTAAGCCCTCACCCTAACACTAAACTTCATCCTTAACCCTAACCAGAATCCTAACCCTAAATCTAATTCTCAGACTTCTTGCTTTCTTAGAGTTTAGAAAGCCTGCAATCCTCCCATGCCATGCGTGAAAGGAGGCTCTACCACTGTGTCCTGCATGAAACCCACGGGCCCATACCCAGAGTATGATAGAGTGCGTTCCCGGGTACATTCCCAGCCCCCTAAACTCCCCCCGCCCACCTAATGCAGACAGGGCCCGTGCGCTAAGCATAAACAATACCTTTAACAGATAACCCTAACCCCGAACATAACACCCAACCCTGTTCCTATTTCTCCCCTTAACACGTAAACCTCACCGTGCGCCTAGCTTTAACCTCTTATCCTAACGTTAATGCATAACCCATTTCCTGAGAACAACCCCTATCCCATAATTCTAACCCTATCTCCTAGTCATCACTGTGACACCTAATCCCTAACCCTATTTCTAAACCGCTAACCCTAACCGTAACCCTACCTACTACCCTAACACTGACAGTAACCCTTACTTCTAACCCCAACGCTATGCCTAACAAAAACCCTAACCCTTGACACTAACCCTTCACCCTAACCCCTAAGCCTTACCCTAACCCTTAACCCTAATTCTAATCCTAACCATTAAACCTAACCCTAGCTCTTAAAGCTAACCCTAAACCTTACCCTCACGACTAGACCTAACCCTGACACTAACCTAACACCTAACCCTAACCAGAACCCCTAAAGCTAACCCTGAACCCTATCCCTAACCCTAACAGTA
Organism: Eulemur rufifrons; assembly: GCF_041146395.1. Classification (NCBI taxonomy): domain Eukaryota; kingdom Metazoa; phylum Chordata; class Mammalia; order Primates; family Lemuridae; genus Eulemur; species Eulemur rufifrons. The sequence continues at coordinate 979,887 of NW_027182825.1, read as the reverse complement.
AACATTAACCCTAAACCTAAGCCCATCCGTAACCCTATTCCTATCCTTTTACCCTAAAACTAACCCCTAAATCTAACCCCTCTACCTCACCCTAACTCTAACCCCAATCCTAATTCTAACCATACCCCTTCATAAAACACTAACTCCTAACCGCTAACCCTAACACTAACCAAAAACCCTAATCACTAATCCCTAACCCTAACGCTTAACCTTTACCCTAACCGTTAACCCTCACCCTAAATCTTAACACTGACCCTAACCTTAACCTTTAACTCTAAGCCTAACCCTTAACCCTACAGTAAGGAAGACCCTTAATGCTAATGGGATCCCTTATCCCTAACCCTAGCACTACAGCTAAAAATAACCCTAACCTTGGATCCTTAAACCTAACCCCTAACACTTACTTTCACCCCAAACCCTAACCCTAATCCTAAGCATTAAACCTAAACCTATCTCTTAACCCTAACGCTAGCCCTTACCCTAACGCCTAGATCTAACCCTAAATCGAACCTACCGCCTAATCCTAACCTTAAGCCATAATGCTAACACTAACCCTGAACCCTAAACCTACCCGTAACCCTTAACACTAACCCTATCCGTGAACCTTAACCCTGACCCTAACCATTACCCGCACCCAAGCATTTAACCCTGACCCTAACCCTAATCCTTAATGCTAACCTTAACACTAAACCCTAACCCTAAGCCCAACACTTAACCCGAATCCTATCCCTTAACCCTAACCCTAACCCTAACCCTAATGTTAACCCCTAAACGTAACCCTAACCATGACCAGTAAACCTAACCCTAACCTCTAACACAAACCATAGCACATAACTCTAACCCTAAAACTAACCCTAACCCTAACCCTAAACCCTAACTCTTAACCTTAACCCTAAGCGTTAACTCTCATGCTAACCTTTAATCCTAACCCTAATCCTAATCTTCAACCCTAAACCTAACACTTAACCCTAACCCTGTACCAAACCCTAACCCCTCATCTTAACCCTAACTGTAAACCTCAACCCTAAACCAAAGTGTAACCGTTAAACCTAAGAGTAACCTTTAACCCTAACCCTAATCCCTCACTCTAAGCCCTCACTCTAACACTAAACTTCATCCTTAACCCTAACCAGAATCCTAACCCTAAATCTAATTCTCAGACTTCTTGCTTTCTTAGAGTTTAGAAAGCCTGCAATCCTCCCATGCCATGCGTGAAAGGAGGCTCTACCACTGTGTCCTGCATGAAACCCACGGGCCCATACCCAGAGTATGATAGAGTGGGTTCCCGGGTACAATCACAGCCCCCTTAACTCCCCCCGCCCGCCTAATGCAGACAGGGCCCATGCGCTAAGCATAAACAATACCTTTAACAGATAACCCTAACCTTGAACATAACACCCAACCCTGTTCCTATTTCTCCCCTTAACACGTAAACCTCACCGTGCGCCTAACTTTAATCTCTTATCCTAACGTTAATGCATAACCCATTTCCTGAGAACAACCCCTATCCCATAATTCTAACCCTATCTCCTAGTCATCACTGTGACACCTAATCCCTAACCCTAATTCTAAACCGCTAACCCTAACCGTAACCCTACCTACAACCCTAACACTGACAGAAAACCTTACTTCTAACCCCAACGCTATGCCTAACAAAAACCCTAACCCTTGACCCTAAACCTTCACCCTAACCCCTAAGCCTTACCCTAACCCTTAACCCTAATCCTAATCCTAACCATTAAACCTAACCCTAGCTCTTAAAGCTAACCCTAAACCTTACCCTCACGACTAGACCTAACCCTGACACTAACCTAACACCTAACCCTAACCAGAACCCCTAAAGCTAACCCTGAACTCTATCCCTAACCCTAGCAGTAAACTTTAACCCTAAGCCTAAGCCCAACCCGTAACCCTAATCCTATCCTTTTACCCTAAAACTAACCCCTAAACCTAACCCCTATACCTCACCCTAACTCTAACCCCAATCCTAATTCTAACCATACCCCTTCATAAAACACTAACTCCTAACCGCTAACCCTAACACTAACCAAAAACCCTAATCACTAATCCCTAACCCTAACGCTTAACCTTTACCCTAACCGTTAACCCTCACCCTAAATCTTAACACTGACCCTAACCTTAACCTTTAACTCTAAGCCTAACCCTTAACCCTACAGTAAGGAAGACCCTTAATGCTAATGGGATCCCTTATCCCTAACCCTAACATTACAGCTAAAAATAACCCTAACCTTGGATCCTTAAACCTAACCCCTAACACTTACTTTCACCCCAAACCCTAACCCTAATCCTAAGCATTAAACCTAACCCTATCTCTTAACCCTAACGCTAGCCCTTACCCTAACGCCTAGATCTAACCCTAAATCTAACCTACCGCCTAATCCTAACCTTAAGCCCTAATGCTAACTCTAACCCTGAACCCTAAACCTACCCATAACCATTAACACTAACCCTACCGTGAACCTTAACCCTGACCCTAACCATTACCCGCACCCAAGCATTTAACCCTGACCCTAAACCTAATCCTTAATGCTAACCCTAACACTAAACCCTAACCCTAAGCCCAACACTTATCCCTAATCCTATCCCTTAACCCTAACCCTAACCCTAATGCTACCCCCTAAACGTAACCCTAACCGTGACCAGTAAACCTAACCCGAACCTCTAACGCAAACCATAGCACATAACTCTAACTCTAAAACTAACCCTAACCCTAACCCTAACCCTAAACCCTAACTCTTAACCTCAACCCTAAGCGTTAACTCTCACGCTAACCTTTAATCCTAACCCTAGTCCTAATCTTCAACCCTAAACCTAACACTTAACCCTAACCCTGTACCAAACCCTAACCCCTCATCTTAACCCTAACCGTAAACCTCAACTCTAAACGAAAGTGTAACCGTTAAACCGAAGAGTAACCTTTAACCCTAACCCTAATCTCTAACCCTAAGCCCTCACCCAAACACTAAACTTCATCCTTAACCCTAACCATAATCCTAACCCTAAATCTAATTCTCAGACTTCTTGCTTTCTTAGAGTTTAGAAAGCCTGCAATCCTCCCATGCCATGCGTGAAAGGAGGCTCTACCACTGTGTCCTGCATGAAACCCCCGGGCCCATACACAGAGTATGATAGAGTGGGTTCCCGGGTACAAGCCCTGCCCCCTAAACTCCCCCCGCTGTCTAATGCAGACATGGCCCATGCACTAAGCATAAACAATACCTTTAACAGATAACCCTAACCCTAAACATACACCTAACCCTGTTCCTATTTCTCCCCTTAACATATAAACCTCACCGTGCGCCTAACTTTAACCTCTTATCCTAACGTTAATGCATAACCCATTTCCTGAGAACAACCCCTATCCCATAATTCTAACCCTATCTCCTAGTCATCACTGTGACACCTAATCCCTAACCCTAATTCTAAACCGCTAACCCTAACCGTAACCCTACCTATTACCCTAACACTGACACTAACCCTTACTTCTAACCCCAATGCTATGCCTAACAAAACCCTAACCCTTGACCTTAACCCTTCACCCTAACCCCTAAGCCTTACCCTAACCCTTAACCCTAATCCTAATCCTAACCATTAAACCTAACCCTAGCTCTTAAAGCTAACCCTAAACCTTACCCTCACGACTAGACCTAACCCTGACACTAACCTAACACCTAACCCTAACCAGAACCCCTAAAGCTAACCCTGAACCCTATCCCTAACCCTAGCAGTAAACTTTAACCCTAAACCTAAGCCCAACCCGTAACCCTAATCCTATCCTTTTACCCTAAAACTAACCCCTAAACCTAACCCCTATACCTCACCCTAACTCTAACCCCAATCCTAATTCTAACCATACCCCTTCATAAAACACTAACTCCTAACCGCTAACCCTAACACTAACCAAAAACCCTAATCACTAATCCCTAACCCTAACGCTTAACCTTTACCCTAACCGTTAACCCTCACCCTAAATCTTAACACTGACCCTAACCTTAACCTTTAACTCTAAGCCTAACCCTTAACCCTACAGTAAGGAAGACCCTTAATGCTAATGGGATCCCTTATCCCTAACCCTAACACTACAGCTAAAAATAACCCTAACCTTGGATCCTTAAACCTAACCCCTAACACTTACTTTCACCCCAAACCTTAACCCTAATCCTAAGCATTAAACCTAACCCTATCTATTAACCCTAACGCTAGCCCTTACGCTAACGCCTAGATCTAACCCTAAATCTAACCTACCACCTAATCCTAACCTTAAGCCCTAATGCTGACTCTAACCCTGAACCCTAAACCTACCTGTAACCCTTAACACTAACCCTATCCGTGAACCTTAACCCTGAGCCTAACCATTACCCGCACCCAAGCATTTAACCCTGACCCTAACCCTAATCCTTAATGCTAACCCTAACACTAAACCGTAACCCTAAGCCCAACACTTAACCCTAATCCTATCCCTTAATCCTAACCCTAACCCTAATGCTACCCCCTAAACGTAACCCTAACCGTGACCAGTAAACCTAACCCTAACCTCTAACACAAACCATAGCACATAACTCTAACCCTAAAACTAACCCTAACCCTAACCCTAACCCTAAACCCTAACTCTTAACCTTAACAATAAGCGTTAACTCTCACGCTAACCTTTAATCCTAACCCTAATCCTAATCTTCAACCCTAAACCTAACACTTAACCCTAACCCTGTACCAAACCCTAACACCTCATCTTAACCCTAACCGTAAACCTCAACTCTAAACCAAAGTGTAACCATTAAACTTAAGAGTAACCTTTAACCCTAACCCTAATCCCTAACACTAAGCCCTCACCCAAACACTAAACTTCATCCTTAACCCTAACCATAATCCTAACCCTGAATCTAATTCTCAGACTTCTTGCTTTCTTAGAGTTTAGAAAGCCTGCAATCCTCCCATGCCATGCGTGAAAGGAGGCTCTACCACTGTGTCCTGCATGAAACCCACGGGCCCATACCCAGAGTATGATAGAGTGGGTTCCCGGGTACAATCCCAGCCCCCTAAACACCCCCGCCCGCCTAATGCAGACAGGGCCCGTGCGCTAAGCATAAACAATACCTTTAACAGATAACCCTAACCCTAAACATACACCTAACCCTGTTCCTATTTCTCCCCTTAACACGTAAACCTCACCGTGACCCTAACTTTAACCTCTTATCCTAACGTTAATGCATAACCCATTTCCTGAGAACAACCCCTATCCCATAATTCTAACCCTATCTCCTAGTCATCACTGTGACACCTAATCCCTAACCCTAATTCTAAACCGCTAACCCTAACCGTATCCCTACCTACAACCCTAACACTGACAGTAACCCTTACTTCTAACCCCAACGCTTTGCCTAACAAAAACCCTAACCCTTGACCCTAACCCTTCACCCTAACCCCTAAGCCTTACCCTAACCCTTAACCCTAATCCTAATCCTAACCATTAAACCTAACCCTAGCTCTTAAAGATAACCCTAAACCTTACCCTCACAACTAGACCTAACCCTGACACTCACCTAACACCTAACCCTAACCAGAACCCCTAAAAATAACCCTGAACCCTATCCCTAACCTTAGCAGTAAACTTTAGCCCTAAACATAAGCCCAACCCGTAACCCTAATCCTATCCTTTTACCCTAAAACTAACCCCTAAACCTAACCCCTATACCTCACCCTAACTCTAACCCCAATCGTAATTCTAACCATACCCCTTCATAAAACACTAACTCCTAACCGCTAACCCTAACGCTAACCAAAAACCCTAATCACTAATCCCTAACCCTAACGCTTAACTTTTACCCTAACCGTTAAGCCTCACCCTAAATCTTAACACTGACCCTAACCTTAAACTTTAACTCTAAGCCTAACCCTTAACCCTACAGTAAGGAAGACCCTTAATGCTAATGGGATCCCTTATCCCTAACCCTAACACTACAGCTAAAAATAACCCTAACCTTGGATCCTTAAACCTAACCCCTAACACTTACTTTCACCCCAAACCTTAACCCTAATCCTAAGCATTAAACGTAACCCTATCTCTTAACCCTAACGCTAGTCCTTACGCTAACGCCTAGATCTAACCCTAAATCTAACCTACCACCTAATCCTAACCTTAAGCCCTAATGCTAACACTAACCCTGAACCCTAAACCTACCTGTAACCCTTAACACTAACCCTATCCGTGAACCTTAACCCTGAGCCTAACCATTACCCGCACCTAAGCATTTAACCCTGACCCTAATCCTAGTCCTTAAGCTAACCTTAACACTAAACCCTAACCCTAAGCCGAACACTTAAACCTAATCCTATCCCTTAACCCTAACCCTAACCCTAATGCTACCCCCTAAACGTAACCCTAACCATGACCAGTAAACCTAACCCTAACCTCTAACACAAACCATAGCACATAGCTCTAACCCTAAAACTAACCCTAACCCTAACCCTAAACCCTAACTCTTAACCTTAACCCTAAGCGTTAATTCTCATGCTAACCTTTAATCCTAACCCTAATCCTAATCTTCAACCCTAAACCTAACACTTAACCCAAACCCTGTACCGAACCCTAACCCCTCATCTTAACCCTAACCGTAAACCTCAACACTAAACCAAAGTGTAACCGTTAAACCTAAGAGTAACCTTTACCCTAACCTTAATCCCTCACCCTAAGCCCTCACCCTAACACTAAACTTCATCCTTAACCCTAACCATAATCCTAACCCTAAATCTAATTCTCAGACTTCTTGCTTTCTTAGAGTTTAGAAAGCCTGCAATCCTCCCATGCCATGCGTGAAAGGAGGCTCTACCACTGTGTCCTGCATGAAACCCACGGGCCCATACCCAGAGTATGATAGAGTGGGTTCCCGGGTACAATCCCAGCCCCCTAAACTCCCCCCACCCGCCTAATGCAGACAGGGCCCGTGCGCTAAGCATAAACAATACCTTTAACAGATAACCCTAACCTTGAACATAACACCCAACCCTGTTCCTATTTCTCCCCTTAACACGTAAACCTCACCGTGCGCCTAACTTTAACCTCTTATCCTAACGTTAATGCATAAACCATTTCCTAAGAACAACCCCTATCCCATAATTCTAACTCTATCTCCTAGTCATCACTGTGACACCTAATCCCTAACCCTAATTCTAAACCGCTAACCCTAACCGTAACCCTACCTACAACCCTAACACTGACAGTAACCCTTACTTCTAACCCCAACGCTATGCCTAACAAAAACCCTAACCCTTGACCCTAACCCTTCACCCTAACCCCTAAGCCTTACCCTAACCCTTAACCCTAATCCTAATCCTAACCATTAAACCTAACCCTAGCTCTTAAAGCTAACCCTAAACCTTACCCTCACGACTAGACCTAACCCTGACAAAAACCTAACACCTAACCCTAACCAGAACCCTAAAGCTAACCCTGAACCCTATCCCTAACCCTAGCAGTATACTTTAACTCTAAACCTAAGCCCAACCCGTAACCCTAATCCTATCCTTTTACCCTAAAACTAACCCCTAAACCTAACCCCTATACCTCACCCTAACTCTAACCCCAATCCTAATTCTAACCATACCCCTTCATAAAACACTAACTCCTAACCGCTAACCCTAACACTAACCAAAAACCCTAATCACTAATCCCTAACCCTAACGCTTAACCTTTACCCTAACCGTTAACCCTCACCCTAAATCTTAACACTGACCCTAACCTTAAACTTTAACTCTAAGCATAACACTTAACCCTACAGTAAGGAGGACCCTTAATGCTAATGGGGTCCCTTGTCCCTGACCCTAACACTACAGCTAAAAATAACCCTAACCTTGGATCCTTAAACCTAACCTCTAACACTTACTTTCACCCCAAACCCTAAACCTAATCCTAAGGATTAAACCTAACCCTATCTCTTAACCCTAACACTAGCCCTTACCCTAACGCCTAGATCTAACCCTAAATCTAACCTACCGCCTAATCCTAACCTTAAGCCCTAATGCTAACTCTAACCCTGAACCCTAAACCTACCCGTAACCCTTAACACTAACCCTATCCGTGAACCTTAACCCTGACCCTAACCATTACCCGCACCCAAGCATTTAACCCTGACCCTAACCCTAATCCTTAATGCTAACCCTAACACTAAACCCTAACCCTAAGCCCAACACTTATCCCTAATCCTATCCCTTAACCCTAACCCTAACCCTAACCCTAATGCTACCCCCTAAACGTAACCCTAACCGTGACCAGTAAACCTAACCCTAACCTCTAACACAAACAATAGCACATAACTCTAACCCTAAAACTGACCCTAACCCTAACCCTAACCCTAAACCCTAAATCTTAAACTTAACCCTAAGCGTTAACTCTCACGCTAACCTTTAATCCTAACCCTAATCCTAATCTTCCACCCTAAACCTAACACTTAACCCTAACCCTGTACCAAACCCTAACCCCTCATCTTAACCCTAACCGTAAACCTCAACCCTAAACCAAAGTGTAACCGTTAAACCTAAGAGTAACCTTTAACCCTAACCCTAATCCCTAACCCTAAGCCCTCACCCTAACACTAAACTTCATCGTTAACCCTAACCATAATCCTAACCCTAAATCTGATTCACAGACTTCTTGCTTTCTTAGAGTTTACAAAGCCTAAAATCCTCCCATGCCATGCGTGAAAGGAGGCTCTACTTCTGCGTCCTGCATGAAACCCACGGGCTCATACCCAGAGTATGATAGAGTGGGTTCCCGGGTACAATCCCAGCCCCCTAAACTCCCCCCGCCCGCCCAAGGCAGACAGGGCCCGTGCGCTAAGCATAAACAATACCTTTAACAGATAACCCTAACCCTGAACATAACACCCAACCCTGTTCCTATTTCTCCCCTTAACACGTAAACCTTACCGTGCGCCTAACTTTAACCTCTTATCCTAACGTTAATGCATAACCCATTTCCTGAGAACAACCCCTATCCCATAATTCTAACCCTATCTCCTAGTCATCACTGTGACACCTAATCCCTAACCCTAATTCTAAACCGCTAACCCTAACCGTAACCCTACCTACAACCCTGACACTGACAGTAACCCTTACTTCTAACCCCAACGCTATGCGAAACAAAAACCCTATCCCTTGACCATAACCCTTCACCCTAACCCCTAAGCCTTACCCTAACCCTTAACCCTAATCCTAATCCTAACCATTAAACCTAACCCTAGCTCTTAAAGCTAAACCTAAACCATACCCTCACGACTAGACCTAACCCTGACACTAACCTAACACCTAACCCTAACCAGAACCCCTAAAGCTAACCCTGAACCCTATCCCTAACCTTAGCAGTAAACTTTAACCCTAAACCTAAGCCCAACCCGTAACCGTAATCCTATCCTTTTACCCTTAAACTAACCCCTAAACCTAACCCCTATACCTCACCCTAACTCTAACCCCAGTCCTAAATCTAACCATACCCCTTCATAAAACACTAACTCCTAACCGCTAACCCTAACACTAACCAAAAACCCTAATCACTAATCCCTAACCCTAACGCTTAACCTTTACCCTAACCATTAACCCTCACCCTAAATCTTAACACTGACCGTAACCTTAACCTTTAACTCTAATCCTAACCCTTAACCATACAGTAAGAAAGACCCTTAATGCTAATGGGATCCCTTATCCCTAACCCTAACAATACAGTTAAAAATAACCCTAACATTTGATCCTTAAACCTAACCCGTAACACTTACTTTAACCCCAAACCCTAACCCTAATCCTAAGCATTAAACCTAATCCTATCTCTTAAACCTAACGGTAGCCATTACCCTAACGCCTAGATCTAACCCTAAATCTAACCTACCGCCTAATCCTAACCTTAAGCCCTAATGCTAACTCTAACCCTGAACCCTAAACCTACCCGTAACCCTTAACACTAACCCTATCCGTGAACCTTAACCCTGACCCTAACCATTACCCGCAGCCAAGCATTTAACCCTGACCCTACCCCTAGTCCTTAATGATAACCCTAACACTAAACCCTAACCCTAAGCCCAACACTTAACCCTAATCCTATCCCTTAACACTAACCCTAACCCTAACCCTAATGCTAACCCCTAAACGTAACCCTAACCGTCACCAGTAAACCTAAAGCTAACCTCTAACACAAACCATAGCACATAACTCTAACCCTAAAACTAACCCTAACCCTAACCCTAACCCTGAACCCTAACTCATAATCTTAAACCTAAGCGTTAACTCTCCCGCTATCCTTTAATCCTAACCCTAATCCTAATCTTCAACCCTAAACCTAACACTTAACCCTAACCCTAACCCTAACCCCTGATCTTAACCCTAACCATAAATCTCAACCCTAAACCAAAGTGTAACCGTTAAACTTAAGAGTAACCTTTAACCTTAACCCTAATCCCTAACCCTAACCGCTCACCCTAACACTAAACTTCATCCTTAACCCTAACCAAAATCCTAACCCTAAATCTAATTCTCAGACTTCTTACTTTCTTAGAGTTTAGAAAGCCTGCAATCCTCCCATGCCATGCGTGAAAGGAGGCTCTACCACTGTGTCCTGCATGAAACCCACGGTCCCATACCCAGAGTATGATAGAGTGGGTTCCCGGGTACAATCCCAGCCCCCTAAACTCCCCCCGCCCACCTAATGCAGACAGTGCCCGTGCGCTAAGCATAAACAATACCTTTAACAGATAACACTAACCCTGAACATAACAGCCAACCCTGTTCCTATTTCTCCCCTTAACACGTAAACCTCACCATGCGCCTAACTTTAACCTCTTATCCTAACCTTAATGCATAACCCATTTCCTGAGAACAACCCCTATCCCATAATTCTAACCCTATCTCCTAGTCATCACTGTGACACCTAATCCCTAACCCTAATTCTAAACCGCTAACCCTAACCGTAACCCTACCTACAACCCTAACACTGACAGTAACCCTTACTTCTAACCCCAACGCTATGCCTAACAAAAACCCTAACCCTTGACCCTTAACCTTCACCCTAACCCCTAAGCCTTACCCTAACCCTTAACCCTAATCCTAATCCTAACCATTAAACCTAACCCTAGCTCTTAAAGATAACCCTAAACCTTACCCTCACGACTAGACCTAACCCTGACACTAACCTAACACCTAACCCTAACCAGAACCCCTAAAGCTAACCCTGAACCCTATCCCTAACCCTAGCAGTAAACTTTAACCCTAAACCTAAGCCCAACCTGTAACCCTAATCCTATCCTTTTCCCCTAAATCTAACCCCTAAACCTAACCCCTATACCTCACCCTAACTCTAACCCCAATCCTAATTCTAACCATACCCCTTCTTAAAACACTAACTCCTAACCGCTAACCCTAACACTAACCAAAAACCCTAATCACTAATCCCTAACCCTAACGCTTAACCTTTACCCTAACCGTTAACCCTCACCCTAAATCTTAACACTGACCCTAACCTTAACCTTTAACTCTAAGCCTAACCCTTAACCCTACAGGAAGGAAGACCCTTAATGCTAATGGGATCCCTTATCCCTAACCCTAACACTACAGCTAAAAATAACCCTAACCTTGGATCCTTAAACCTAACCCCTAACACTTACTTTAACCCCAAACCCTAACCCTAATCCTAAGCATTAAACCTAACCCTATCTCTTAACCCTAACACTAGCCCTTACCCTAACGCCTAGATCTAACCCTAAATCTAACCTACCACCTAATCCTAACCTTAAGCCCTAATGCTAACTCTAACCCTGAACCCTAAACCTACCCGTAACCCTTAACACTAACCCTATCCTTGAACCTTAACCCTGACCCTAACCATTACCCGCACCCAAGCGTTTAACCCTGACTCTACCCCTAATCCTTAATGCTAACCCTAACACTAAACCCTAACCCTAAGCCCAACACTTAACCCTAATCCTATCCCTTAACCCTAACCCTAATGCTAACCCCTAAACATAACCCCCACCGTGACCAGTAAACCTAACCCTAACCTCTAACACAAATCATAGCACATAACTCTAACCCTAAAACTAACCCTAACCCTAACCATAATCCTAACCCTAAACCCTAACTCTTAACCTTCACCCTAAGCGTTAACTCTCACGCTAACCTTTAATCCTAACTCTAATCCTAATCTTCAACACTAAACCTAACACTTAACCCTAACCCTGTACCAAAACCTAACCCCTCATCTTAACCCTAACCGTAAACCTCAACCCTAAACCAAAGTGTAACCGTTAAACCTAAGAGTAACCATTAACCCTAACCCTAATCCCTAACCCTAAGCCCTCACCCTAACACTAAACTTCATCCTTAACCCTAACCAGAATCCAACGCTAAATCTCATTCTCACACTTCTTACTTTCTTAGAGTTTAAAAAGCCTGCCATCCTCCCATGCTTGGGTGAAAGGAGGCTCTACCACTGTGTCCTGCATGAAACCCATGGGCCCATACCCAGAGTATGATAGAGTGGGTTCCCGGGTACAATCCCAGCCCCCTAAACTCCCCAAACCCGCCTAATGCAGACAGGGCCCGTGCGCTAAGCATAAACAATACCTTTAACAGATCACCCTAACCCTGAACATAACACCCAACCCTGTTCCTATTTCTCCCCTTAACACGTAAACCTCACCGTGTGCCTAACTTTAACCTCTTATCCTAACGTTAATGCATAACCCATTTCCTGAGAACAACCCCTATCCCATAATTCTAACCCTATCTCCTAGTCATCACTGTGACACCTAATCCCTAACCCTAATTCTAAACAGCTAACCCTAACCGTAACCCTACCTACAACCCTAACACTGACAGTAACCCTTACTTCTAACTCCAATGCTATGCCTAACAAAAACCCTAACCCTTGACCCTAACCCTTCACCCTAACCCCTAAGCCTTACCCTAACCCTTAACCCTAATCCTAATCCTAACCATTAAACCTAACCCTAGCTCTTAAAGCTAACCCTAAACCTTACCCTCACGACTAGACGTAACCCTGACACTAACCTAACACCTAACCCTAACCAGAACCCCTAAAGCTAACCCTGAACCCTATCCCTAACCCTAGAAGTAAACTTTAACCTTAACCTAAGCCCAACCCGTAACCCTAATCCTATCCTTTTACCCTGAAACTAACCCCTAAACCTAACCCCTATACCTCACCCTAACTCTAACCCCAATCCTAATTCTAACCATACCCCTTCATAAAGCACTAACTCCTAACCGCTAACCCTAACACTAACCAAAAACCCTAATCACTAATCCCTAACCCTAACGCTTAACCTTTACCCTAACCGTTAACCCTCACCCTAAATCTTAACACTGACCCTAACCTTAACCTTTAACTCTAAGCCTAACCCTTAACCCTGCAGTAAGGAAGACCCTTAATGCTAATGGGATCCCTTATCCCTAACCCTAACACTACAGCTAAAAATAACCCTAACCTTTGATCCTTAAACCTAACCCGTAACACTGACTTTAACCCCAAACCCTAACCCTAATCCTAAGCAGTAAATATAACCCTATCTCTTAAACCTAACGCTAGCCCTTACCCTAACGCCTAGATCTAACCCTAATTCTTACCTACCGCCTAATCCTAACCTTAAACCCTAATGCTAACACTAACCCTGACCCTAAAACTACCCATAACCCCTAACACTAACCCTATCCGTGAACCTTAACCCTGACCCTAACCATTACCCGCACCCAAGCATTTAACCCTGACCCTAACCCTAATCCTTAATGCTAAACCTAACACTAAACCCTAACCCTAAGCCCAACACTTAAACCTAATCCTATCCCTTAACCCTAACCCTAATGCTACCCCCTAAACGTAACCCTAACCGTGACCAGTAAACCTAACCCTAATCTCTAACACAAATCATAGCACATAACTCTAACCCTAAAACTAACCCTAACCCTAACTCTAACCCTAAACCCTAACTCTTAACCTTAACCCTAAGCGTTAACTCTCACGCTAACCTTTAATCCTAACCCTAATCCTAATCTTCAACCCTAAACCTAACACTTAACCCTAACCCTGTACCAAACCCTAACCCTAACCCTAACCCTAAACGAAAGTGTAACCGTTAAACCTAAGAGTAACCTTTAACCCTAACCCTAATCCCTAACCCTAAGCCCTCACCCTAACACTAAACTTCATCCTTAACCCTAACCAGAATCCTAACCCTAAATCTAATTCTCAGACTTCTTGATTTCTTAGAGTTTAGAAAGCCTGCAATCCTCCCATGCCATGCGTGAAAGGAGGCTCTACCACTGTGTCCTGCATGAAACCCACGGGCCCATACCCAGAGTATGATAGAGTGGGTTCCCGGGTACAAGCCCAGCCCCCTAAACTCCCCCCGCCCGACTAATGCAGACAGGGCCCGTGCGCTAAGCATAAACAATACCTTTAACAGATAACCCTAACCCTGAACATAACACCCAACCCTGTTCCTATTTCTCCCCTTAACACGTAAACCTCACCGTGGGCCTAACTTTAACCTCTTATTCTAACGTTAATGCCTAACCCATTTCCTGAGAACAACCCCTATCCCATAATTCTAACCCTATCTCCTAGTCATCACTGTGACACTTAATCCCTAACCCTCATTCTAAACCGCTAACCCTAACCGTAACCCTACCTACAGCCCTTACACTGACAGTAACCCTTACTTCTAACCCAACGCTATGTCTAAAAAAACCCTAACCCTTGAACCTAACCCTTCACCCTAACCCCTAAGCCTTACCCTAACCCTTAACCCTAATCCTAATCCTAACCATTAAACCTAACCGTAGCTCTTAAAGCTAACCCTAAACCTTACCCTCACGACTAGACCTAACCCTGACACTAACCTAACACCTAACCCTAACCAGAACACCTAAAGCTAACCCTGAAACCAATCCCTAACCCTAGCAGTAAACTTTAACCCTAAACCTAAGCCCAACCCGTAACCCTAATCCTATCCTTTTACCCTAAAACTAACCCCTAAACCTAACCCCTATACCTCACCCTAACTCTAACCCCAATCCTAATTCTAACCATACCCCTTCATAAAGCACTAACTCCTAACCGCTAACCCTAACACTAACCAAAAACCCTAATCACTAATCCCTAACCCTAACGCTTAACCTTTACCCTAACCGTTCACCCTCACCCTAAATCTTAACACTGACTCTAACCTTAACCTTTAACTCTAAGCCTAACCCTTAACCCTACAGTAAGGAAGACCCTTAATGCTAATGGGATCTCTTATCCCTAACCCTAACACTACAGCTAAAAATAACCCTAACCTTTGATCCTTAAACCTAACCCCTAACACTTACTTTAACCCCAAACCCTAACCCTAATCCTAAGCATTAAACCGAACCCTATCTCTTAACCCTAACGCTAGCCCTTACCCTAACGCCTAGATCTAACCCTAAATCTAACCTACCGCCTAATCCTAACCTTAAGCCCTAATGCTAACTCTAACCCTGAACCCTAAACCTACCCGTAACCCTTAACACTAACCCTATCCGTGAACCTTAACCCTGACCCTAACCATTACCCGCACCCAAGCATTTAACCCTGACCCTAACCCTAATCCTTAATGCTAACCCTAACATTAAACCCTAACCCAAAGCCGAACAGTTAACCCTAATCCTATCCCTTAACCCTAACCCTAACCCTAATGCTAACCCCTAAACGTATCCCTAACCGTGACCAGTAAACCTAACCCTAACCTCTAACACAAACCATAGCACATAACTCTAACCCTAAAACTAACCCTAATCCTAACCCTAAACCCTAACTCTTAACCTTAACCCTAAGCGTTAACTCTCATGCTAACCTTTAATCCTAACCCTAATCCTAATCTTCAACCCTAAACCTAACACTTAACCCTAACCCTGTACCAAACCCTAACCCCTCATCTTAACCCTAACCGTAAACCTCAACCCTAAACCAAAGTGTAACCGTTAAACCTAAGAGTAACCTTTAACCCTAAACCTATTCCCTAACCCTAAGCCCTCACCCTAACACTAAACTTCATCCTTCACCATAACCAGAATCCTAACCCTAAATCTAATTCTCAGACTTCTTGCTTTCTTAGAGTTTAGAAAGCCTGCAATCCTCCCATGCCATGCGTGAAAGGAGGCTCTACCACTGTGTCCTGCATGAAACCCACGGGCCCATACCCAGAATATGATAGAGTGGGTTCCCGGGTACAATCCCAGCTCCCTGAACTCCTCCCACCCGCCTAATGCAGACAGGGCCCGTGCCATAAGCATAAACAATACCTTTAACAGATAACCCTAACCCTGAACATAACACCCAACCCTGTTCCTATTTCTCCCCTTAACACGTAAACCTCACCGTGCGCCTAACTTTAACCTCTTATCCTAACGTTAATGCATAACCCATTTTCTGAGAACAACCCCTATCCCATAATTCTAACCCTATCTCCTAGTCATCACTGTGACACCTAATCCCTAACCCTAATTCTAAACCGCTAACCCTAACCGTAACCCTACCTACAACCCTAACACTGACAGTAACCCTTACTTCTAACCCCAACGCTATGCCTAACAAAAACCCTAACCCTTGACCCTAACCCTTCACCCTAACCCCTAAGCCTTACCCTAACCCTTAACCCTAATCCTAATCCTAACCATTAAACCTAACCCTAGCTCTTAAAGCTAACCCTAAACCTTACCCTCACGACTAGACCTAACCCTGACACTAACCTAACACCTAACCCTAACCAGAACCCCTAAAGGTAACCCTGATCCCTATCCCTAATCCTAGCAGTAAACTTTAACCCTAAACCTAAGCCCAACCCGTAACCCTAATCCTATCCTTTTACCCTAAAACTAACCCCTAAACCTAACCCCTATACCTCACCCTAACTCTAACCCCAATCCTAATTCTAACCATACCCCTTCATAAAACACTAACTCCTAACCGCTAACCCTAACACTAACCAAAAACCCTAATCACTAATCCCTAACCCTAACGCTTAACCTTTACCCTAACCGTTAACCCTCACCCTAAATCTTAACACTGACCCTAACCTTAACCTTTAACTCTAAGCCTAACCCTTAACCCTACAGTAAGGAAGACCCTTAATGCTAATGGGATCCCTTATCCCTAACCCTAACACTACAGCTAGAAATAACCCTAACCTTGGATCCTTAAACCTAACCCGTAACACTTACTTTAACCCCAAACCCTAACCCTAATCCTAAGGATTAAACCTAACCCTATCTCTTAACCCTAACGCTAGCCTTTACCCTAACGCCTAGATCTAACCCTAAATCTAACCTACCGCCTAATCCTAACCTTAAGCCCTAATGCTAACACTAACCCTGAACCCCAAACCTACCGGTAACCCTTAACACTAACCCCATCCGTGAACCTTAACCCTGACCCTAACCATTACCCGCACTCAAGCATTTAACCCTGACCCTAACCCTAATCCTTAATGCTAACCCTAACACTGAACCCTAACCGTAAGCCCAACACTTATCCCTAATCCTATCCCTTAACCCTAACCCTAACCCTAATGCTACCCCCTAAACGTAACCATAACCGTGACCAGTAAACCTAACCCTAACCTCTAACACAAACCATAGCACATAACTCTATCCCTAAAACTAACCCCAACCCTAACCCTAACCCTAACCCCTAACTCTTAACCTTAGCCCTAAGCGTTAACTCTCACGCTAACCTTTAATCCTAACCCTAATCCTAATCTTCAACGCTAAACCTAACACTTAACCCTAACCCTGTACCAAACCCTAACCCCTCATCTTAACCCTAACCGTAAACCTCAACCCTAAACCAAAGTGTAACCGTTAAACCTAAGAGTAACCTTTAACCCTAAACCTATTCCCTAACCCTAATCCCTCACCCTAACACTAAACTTCATCCTTCACCATAACCAGAATCCTAACCCTAAATCTAATTCTCAGACTTCTTGCTTTCTTAGAGTTTAGAAAGCCTGCAATCCTCCCATGCCATGCGTGAAAGGAGGCTCTACCACTGTGTCCTGCATGAAACCCACGGGCCCATACCCAGAGTATGATAGAGTGGGTTCCCGGGTACAATCCCAGCCCCCTAAACTCCCCCCGCCCGCCTAATGCAGACAGGGCCCGTGCGCTAAGCATAAACAATACCTTTAACAGATAACCCTAACCCTGAACATAACACCCAACCCTGTTCCTATTTCTCCCCTTAACACGTAAACCTCACCGTGCGCCTAACTTTAACCTCTTATCCTAACGTTAATGCATAACCCATTTCCTGAGAACAACCCCTATCCCATAATTCTAACCCTATCTCCTAGTCATCACTGTGACACCTAATCCCTAACCCTAATTCTAAACCGCTAACCCTAACCGTAACCCTACCTACAACCCTAACACTGACAGTAACCCTTACTTCTAACCCCAACGCTATGCCTAACAAAAACCCTAACCCTTGACCCTAACCCTTCACCCTAACCCCTAAGCCTTACCCTAACCCTTAACCCTAATCCTAATCCTAACCATTAAACCTAACCCTAGCTCTTAAAGCTAACCCTAAACCTTACCCTCACGACTAGACCTAACCCTGACACTAACCTAACACCTAACCCTAACCAGAACCCCTAAAGCTAACCCTGAACCGTATCCCTAACCCTAGCAGTAAACTTTAACCCTAAACCTAAGCCCAACCCGTAACCCTAATCCTATCCTTTTACCCTAAAACTAACCCCTAAACCTAACCCCTATACCTCACCCTAACTCTAACCCGAATCCTAATTCTAACCATGCCCCTTCATAAAACACTAACTCCTAACCGCTAACCCTAACACTAACCAAAAACCCTAATCACTAATCCCTAACCCTAACGCTTAACCTTTACCCTAACCGTTAACCCTCACCCTAAATCTTAACACTGACCCTAACCTTAACCTTTAACTCTAGGCCTAACCCTTAACCCTACAGTAAGGAAGACCCTTAATGTTAATGGGATCCTTTATCCCTAACCCTAACACTACAGCTAAAAATAACCCTAACCTTGGATCCTTAAACCTAACCCCTAACACTTACTTTAACCCCAAACCCTAACCCTAATCCTAAGCATTAAACCTAACCCTATCTCTTAACCCTAACGCTAGCCCTTACCCTAACGCCTAGATCTAACCCTAAATCTAACCTACCGCCTAATCCTAAACTTAAGCCCTAATGCTAATACTAACCCTGAACCCTAAACCTACCCGTAACCCTTAACACTAACCCTATCCGTGAACCTTAACCCTGACCCTAACTATTACCCGCACCCAAGCATTTAACCCTGATTCTAACCCTAATCCTTAATGCTAACCCTAACACTAAACCCTAACCCTAATCCCAACACTTATCCCTAATCCTGTCCCTTAACCCTAACCCTAACCCTAATGCTACCCCCTAAACGTAACCCTTACCGTGATAAGTAAACCTAAACCTAACCTCTAACACAAACCATAGCACCTAACTCTAACCCTAAAACTAACCCTAACCCTAACCCTAACCCTAAACCCTAACTCTTAACCTTAACCCTAAGCGTTAACTCTCACGCTAACCTTTAATCCTAACCCTAATCCTAATCTTCAACCCTAAACCTAACACTTAACCCTAACCCTGTACCAAACTCTAACCCCTCATCTTAACCCTAACCGTAAAACTCAACCCTAAACCAAAGTGTAACCGTTAAACCTAAGAGTAACCTTTAACCCTAACCCTAATCCCTAACCCTAAGCCCTCACCCTAACACTAAACTTCATCCTTAACCCTAACCAGAATCCTAACCCTAAATCTAATTCTCAGACTTCTTGCTTTCTTAGAGTTTAGAAAGCCTGCAATCCTCCCTTGCCATGCGTGAAAGGAGGCTCTACCACTGTGTCCTGCATGAAACCCACGGGCCCATACCCAGAGTATGAGAGAGTGGGTTCCCGGGTACAATCCCAGCCCCCTAAACTCCCCCCGCCCGCCTAATGCAGACAGGGCCCGTGCGCTAAGCATAAACAATACCTTTAACAGATAACCCTAACCCTGAACATAACACCCAACCCTGTTGCTATTTCTCCCCTTAACACGTAAACCTCACCGTGCGCCTAACTTTAACCTCTTATCCTAACGTTAATGCATAACCCATTTCCTGAGAACATCCCCTATTCCATAATTCTAACCCTATCTCCTAGTCATCACTGTGACACCTAATCCCTAACCCTAATTCTAAACCGCTAACCCTAACCGTAACCCTACCTACAACATTAACACTGACAGTAACCCTTACTTCTAACCCCAACGCTATGCCTAACAAAAACCCTAACCCTTGACCCTAACCCTTCACCCTAATCCCTAACCCTAACCCTAACCCTAACCCCTAAGCCTTACCCTAACCCTTAACCCTAATCCTAATCCAACCAGTAAACCTAACCCTAGCTCTTAAAACTAACCCTAAACCTTACCCTCACGACTAGACCTAACCCTGACACTAACCTAACACCTAACCCTAACCAGAACCCCTAAAGGTAACCGTGAACCCTATCCCTAACGCCAGCAGTAAACTTTAACCCTAAACCTAAGCCCAACCCGTAACCCTAATCCTATCCTTTTACTCTAAAACTAACCCCTAAACCTAACCCCTATACCTCAACCTAACTCTAACCCCAATCCTAATTCTAACCATACCCCTTCATAAAACACTAACTCCTAACCGCTAACCCTAACACTAACCAAAAACCCTAATCACTAATCCCTAACCCTAACGCTTAACCTTTACCCTAACCGTTAACCCTCACCCTAAATCTTAACACTGACCCTAACCTTAACCTTTAACTCTAAGCCTAACCCTTAACCCTACAGTAAGGAAGACCCTTAATGCTAATGGGATCCCTTATCCCTAACCCTAACACTACAGCTAAAAATAACCCTAACCTTGGATCCTTAAACCTAACCCCTAACACTTACTTTAAC
The DNA here is from genome assembly GCF_041146395.1 of Eulemur rufifrons. Classification (NCBI taxonomy): domain Eukaryota; kingdom Metazoa; phylum Chordata; class Mammalia; order Primates; family Lemuridae; genus Eulemur; species Eulemur rufifrons. The sequence continues at coordinate 958,842 of NW_027182825.1, read as the reverse complement.
CCCAAACCCTAACCCTAACCCTAAGCATTAAAACTAACCCTATCTCTTAACCCTAACGCTAGCCCTTACCCTAACGCCTAGATCTAACCCTAAATCTAACCTACCGCCTAATCCTAACCTTAAGCCCTAATGCTAACTCTAACCCTGAACCCTAAACCTACCCGTAACCCTTAACACTAACCCTATCCGTGAACCTTAACCCTGACCCTAACCATTACCCGCACCCAAGCATTTAACCCTGACCCTAACCCTAATCCTTAATGCTAACCCTAACATTAAACCCTAACCCAAAGCCCAACAGTTAACCCTAATCCTATCCCTTAACCCTAACCCTAACCCTAATGCTAACCCCTAAACGTATCCCTAACCGTGACCAGTAAACCTAACCCTAACCTCTAACACAAACCATAGCACATAACTCTAACCCTAAAACTAACCCTAACCCTAACCCTATACCCTAACTCTTAACCGTAACCCTAAGCATTAACTCTCACGCTAACCTTTAATCCTAACCCTAATCCTAATATTCAACCCTAAACCTAACCTTTAACCCTAACCCTGTACCAAACCCTAACCCCTCATCTTAACCCTAACCGTAAACCTCAACCCTAAACCAAAGTGTAACCGTTAAACCTAAGAGTAACCTTTAACCCTAACCCTAATCTCTAACCCAAAGCCCTCACCCAAACACTAAACTTCATCCTTAACCCTAACCAGAATCCTAACCCTAAATCTAATTCTCAGACTTCTTGCTTTCTTAGAGTTTAGAAAGCCTGCAATCCTCCCATGCCATGCGTGAAAGGAGGCTCTACCACTGTGTCCTGCATGAAACCCACGGGCCCATACCCAGAGTATGATAGAGTGGGTTCCCGGGTACAATCCCAGCCCCCTAAACTCCCCCCGCCCGCCAAATGCAGACAGGGCCCGTGCGCTAAGCATAAACAATACCTTTAACAGATAACCCTAACCCTGAACATAACACCCAACCCTGTTCCTATTTCTCCCCTTAACACGTAAACCTCACCGTGCGCCTAACTTTAACCTCTTATCCTAACGTTAATGCATAACCCATTTCCTGAGAACAACCCCTATCCCATAATTCTAACCCTATCTCCTAGTCATCACTGTGACACCTAATCCCTAACCCTAATTCTAAACCGCTAACCCTAACCGTAACCCTACCTGCAACCCTAACACTGACAGTAACCCTTACTTCTAACCCCAACGCTATGCCTAACAAAAACCCTAACCCTTGACCCTACCTCTTCACCCTAACCCCTAAGCCTTACCCTAACCCTTAACCCTAATCCTAATCCTAACCATTAAACCTAACCCTAGCTCTTAAAGCTAACCCTAAACCTTACCCTCACGACTAGACCTAACCCTGACACTAACCTAACAGCTAACCCTAACCAGAACCCCTAAAGCTAACCCTGAACCCTATCCCTAACCCTAGCAGTAAACTTTAACCCTAAACCTAAGCCCAACCCGTAACTCTAATCCTATCCTTTTACCCTAAAACTAACCCCTCAAACTAACCCCTATACCTCACCCTAACTCTAACCCCAATCCTAATTCTAACCATACCCCTTCAGAAAACACTAACTCCTAACCGCTAACCCTAACACTAACCAAAAACCCTAATCACTAATCCCTAACCCTAACGCTTAACCTTTACCTTAACCGTTAACCCTCACCCTAAATCTTAACACTGACCCTAACCTTAACCTTTAACTCTAAGCCTAACCCTTAACCCTACAGTAAGGAAGACCCTTAATGCTAATGGGATCCCTTATCCCTAACCCTAACACTACAGCTAGAAATAACCCTAACCTTGGATCCTTAAACCTAACCCCTAACACTTACTTTAACCCCAAACCCTAACCCTAATCCTAAGGATTAAACCTAACCCTATCTCTTAACCCTAACGCTAGCCCTTACCCTAACGCCTAGATCTAACCCTAAATCTAACGTACCGCCTAATCATAACCTTAAGCCCTAATGCTAACACTAACCCTGAACCCCAAACCTACCGGTAACCCTTAACACTAACCCTATCCGTGAACCTTAACCCTGACCCTAACCATTACCCGCACTCAAGCATTTAACCCTGACCCTAACCCTAATCCTTAATGCTAACCCTAACACTAAACCCTAACCGTAAGCCCAACACTTATCCCTAATCCTATCCCTTAACCCTAACCCTAACCCTAATGCTACCCCCTAAACGTAACCATAACCGTGACCAGTAAACCTAACCCTAACCTCTAACACAAACCATAGCATATAACTCTAACCCTAAAACTAACCCCAACCCTAACCCTAACCCTAACCCCTAACTCTTAACCTTAGCCCTAAGCGTTAACTCTCACGCTAACCTTTAATCCTAACCCTAATCCTAATCTTCAACGCTAAACCTAACACTTAACCCTAACCCTGTACCAAACCCTAACCCCTCATCTTAACCCTAACCGTAAACCTCAACCCTAAACCAAAGTGTAACCGTTAAACCTAAGAGTAACCTTTAACCCTAAACCTATTCCCTAACCCTAATCCCTCACCCTAACACTAAACTTCATCCTTCACCATAACCAGAATCCTAACCCTAAATCTAATTCTCAGACTTCTTGCTTTCTTAGAGTTTAGAAAGCCTGCAATCCTCCCATGCCATGCGTGAAAGGAGGCTCTACTACTGTGTCCTGCATGAAACCCACGGGCCCATACCCAGAGTATGATAGAGTGGGTTCCCGGGTACAATCCCAGCCCCCTAAACTCCCCCCGCCCGCCTAATGCAGACAGGGCCCGTGCGCTAAGCATAAACAATACCTTTAACAGATAACCCTAACCCTGAACATAACACCCAACCCTGTTCCTATTTCTCCCCTTAACACGTAAACCTCACCGTGCGCCTAACTTTAACCTCTTATCCTAACCTTAATGCATAACCCATTTCCTGAGAACAACCCCTATCCCATAATTCTAACCCTATCTCCTAGTCATCACTGTGACAGCTAATCCCAAACCCTAATTCTAAACCGCTAACCCTAACCGTAACCCTACCTTCAACCCTAACACTGACAGTAACCCTTACTTCTAACCCCAACGCTATGCCTAACAAAAACCCTAACCCTTGACCCTAACCCTTCACCCTAACCCCTAAGCCTTACCCTAACCCTTAACCCTAATCCTAATCCTAACCATTAAACCTAACCCTAGCTCTTAAAGCTAACCCTAAACCTTACCCTCACGACTAGACCTAACCCTGACACTAACCTAACACCTAACCCTAACCAGAACACCTAAAGCTAACCCTGAACCCTATCGCTAACCCTAGCAGTAAATTTTAACCCTAAACCTAAGCCCAACCCGTAACCATAATCCTATCCTTTTACCCTAAAACTAACCCCTAAACCTAACCCCTATACCTCACCCTAACTCTAACCCCAATCCTAATTCTAACCATACCCCTTCATAAAACACTAACTCCTAACCGCTAACCCTAACACTAACCAAAAACCCTAATCACTAATCCGTAACCCTAATGCTTAACCTTTACCCTAACCGTTAACCCTCACCCTAAATCTTAACACTGACCCTAACCTTAAACTTTAACTCTAAGCCTAACCGTTAACCCTACAGTAAGGAAGACCCTTAATGCTAATGGGATCCCTTATCCCTAACCCTAACACTACAGCTAGAAATAACCCTAACCTTGGATCCTTAAACCTAACCCCTAACACTTACTTTAACCCCAAACCCTAACCCTAATCCTAAGCATTAAACCTAACCCTATCTCTTAACCCTAACGCTAGCCCTTACCCTAACGCCTAGATCTAACCCTAAATCTAACCTACCGCCCAATCCTAACCTTAAGCCCTAATGCTAACACTAACCCTGAACCCTAAACCTACCCGTAACCCTTAACACTAACCCTATCCGTGAACCTTAACCCTGACCCTAACCATTACCCGCACCCAAGCATTTAACCCTGACCCTAACCCTAATCCTTAATGCTAACCCTAACACTAAACCCTAACCGTAAGCCCAACATTTATCTCTAATCCTATCCCTTAACCCTAACCCTAACCCTAATGCTACCCCTAAACGTAACCCTAACCGTGACCAGTAAACCTAACCCTAACCTCTAACACAAACCATAGCACATAACTCTAACCCTAAAACTAACGCTAATCCTAACCCTAACCCTAAACCCTAACTCTTAACCTTAACCCTAAGTGTTAACTCTCACGCTAACCTTTCATCCTAACCCTAATCCTAATCTTCAACCCTAAACCTAACACTTAACCCTAACGCTGTACCAAACCCTAACCCCTCATCTTAACCCTAACCGTAAACCTCAACCCTAAACCAAAGTGTAACCGTTAAACCTAAGAGTAACCTTTAACCCTAAACCTATTCCCTAACCCTAAGCCCTCACCCTAACACTAAACTTCATCCTTCACCATAACCAGAATCCTAACCCTAAATCTAATTCTCAGACTTCTTGCTTTCTTAGAGTTTAGAAAGCCTGCAATCCTCCCATGCCATGCGTGAAAGGAGGCTCTACCACTGTGTCCTGCATGAAACCCACGGGCCCATACCCAGAATATGATAGAGTGGGTTCCTGGGTACAATCCCAGCTCCTTGAACTCCCCCCACCCGCCTAATGCAGACAGGGCCCGTGTCATAAGCATAAACAATACCTTTAACAGATAACCCTAACCCTGAACATAACACCCAACCCTGTTCCTATTTCTCCCCTTAACACGTAAACCTCACCGTGCGCCTAACTTTAACCTCTTATCCTAACCTTAATGCATAACCCATTTCCTGAGAACAACCCCTATCCCATAATTCTAACCCTATCTCCTAGTCATCACTGTGACACCTAATCCCTAACCCTAATTCTAAACCGCTAACCCTAACCGTAACCCTACCTACAACCCTAACACTGACAGTAACCCTTACTTCTAACCCCAACGCTATGCCTAACAAAAACCCTAACCCTTCACCCTAACCCTTCACCCTAACCCCTAAGCCTTACCCTAACCCTTAACCCTAATCCTAATCCTAACCATTAAACCTAGCCCTAGCTCTTAAAGCTAACCCTAAACCTTACCCTCACGACTAGACCTAACCCTGACACTAACCTAACACCTAACCCTAACCAGAACCCCTAAAGCTAACCCTGAACCCTATCCCTAACCCTAGCAGTAAACTTTAACCCCAAACCAAAGGCCAACCCGTAACCCTAATCCTATCCTTTTACCCTAAAACTAACCCCTAAACCTAACCCCTATACCTCACCCTAACTCTAACCCCAATCCTAATTCTAACCATACCCCTTCTTAAAACACTAACTCCTAACCGCTAACCCTAACACTAACCAAAAACCCTAATCACTAATCCCTAACCCTAACGCTTAACCTTTACCCTAACCGTTAACCCTCACCCTAAATCTTAACACTGACCCTAACCTTAACCTTTAACTCTAAGCCTAAGCCTTAACCCTACAGTAAGGAAGACCCTTAATGCTAATGGGATCCCTTATCCCTAACCCTAACACTACAGCTAAAAATAATCCTAACCTTGGATCCTTAAACCTAACCCCTAACACTTACTTTAACCCCAAACCCTAACCCTAATCCTAAGCATTAAACCTAACCCTATCTCTTAACCCTAACGCTAGCCCTTACCCTAACGCCTAGATCTAACCCTAAATCTAACCTACCGCCTAATCTTAACCTTAAGCCCTAATGCTAACTCTAACCCTGAACCCTAAACCTACCCGTAACCCTTAACACTAACCCTATCCGTGAACCTTAACCCTGACCCTAACCATTACCCGCACCCAAACATTTAACCCTGACCCTAACCCTAATCCTTAATGCTAACCCTAACACTAAACCCTAACCCTAAGCCCAACACTTATCCCTAATCCTATCCCTTAACCCTAACCCAAACCCTAATGCTACCCCTTAAACGTAACCCTAACCGTGACCAGTAAACCTAACCCTAACCTCTAACACAAACCATAGCACATAACTCTAACCCTAAAACTAACCCTAACCCTAACCTTAACCCTAACCCTAAACCCTAACTCTTGTCCTTAACCCTAAGCGTTAACTCTCACGCTAACCTTTAATCCTAAGCCTAATCCTAATCTTCAACCCTAAACCTAACACTTAACCCTAACCCTGTACCAAACCCTAACCCCTCATCTTAACCCTAACCGTAAACCTCAACCCTAAACCAAAGTGTAACCGTTAAACCTAAGAGTAACCTTTAAACCTAACCCTATTCCCTAACCCTAAGCCCTCACCCTAACACTAAACTTCATCCTTCACCATAACCAGAATCCTAACCCTAAATCTAATTCTCAGACTTCTTGCTTTCTTAGAGTTTAGAAAGCCTGCAATCCTCCCATGCCATGCGGGAAAGGAGGCTCTACCACTGTGTTCTGCATGAAACCCACGGGCCCATACCGAGAGTATGATAGAGTGGGTTCCCGGGTACAATCCCAGCCCCCTGAACTCCCCCCACCCGCCTAATGCAGACAGGGCCCGTGCCATAAGCATAAACAATACCTTTAACAGATAACCCTAACCCTGAACATAACACCCAACCCTGTTCCTATTTCTCCCCTTAACACGTAAACCTCACCGTGCGCCTAACTTTAACCTCTTATCCTAACGTTAATGCATAACCCATTTCCTGATAACAACCCCTATCCCATAATTCTAACCCTATCTCCTAGTCATCACTGTGACACTTAATCCTTAACCCTAATTCTAAACCGCTAACCCTAACCGTAACCCTACCTACAACCCTAACACTGACAGTAACCCTTACTTCTAACCCCAACGCTATGCCTAACAAAAACCCTAACCCTTGACCCTAACCCTTCACCCTAACCCCTAAGCCTTACCCTAACCCTTAACCCTAATCCTAATCCTAACCATTAAACCTAACCCTAGCTCTTAAAGCTATCCCTAAACCTTACCCTCATGACTAGACCTAACCCTGACACTAACCTAACACCTAACCCTAACCAGAACCCCTAAAGCTAACCCTGAACCCTATCCCTAACGCTAGCAGTAAATTTTAACCCTAAACCTAAGCCCAACCCGTAACCCTAATCCTATCCTTTTACCCTAAAACTAACCCCTAAACCTAACCCCTATACCTCACCCTAACTCTAACCCCAATCCTAATTCTAACCATACCCCTTTAGAAAACACTAACTCCTAACCGCTAACCCTAACACTAACCAAAAACCCTAATACTAATCCCTAACCCTAACGCTTAACCTTTACCCTAACCGTTAACCCTCACCCTAAATCTTAACACTGACCCTAACCTTAACCTTTAACTCTAAGCCTAACCCTTAACCCTACAGTAAGGAAGACCCTTAATGCTCATGGGATCCCTTATCCCTAACCCTAACACTACAGCTAAAAATAACCCTAACCTTGGATCCTTAAACCTAACCCCTAACACTTACTTTAACCCCGAACCCTAACCCTAATCCTAAGCATTAAACCTAACCCTATCTCTTAACCCTAACGCTAGCCCTTACCCTAACACCTAGATCTAACCCTAAATCTAACCTACCGACTAATCTTAACCTTAAGCCCTAATCCTAACTCTAACCCTGAACCCTAAACCTACCCGTAACCCTTAACACTAACCCTATCCGTGAACCTTAACCCTGACCCTAAACATTACCCGCACCCAAACATTTAACCCTGACCCTAACCCTAATCCTTAATGCTAACCCTAACACTAAACCCTAACCCTAAGCCCAACACTTATCCCTAATCCTATCCCTTAACCCTAACCCAAACCCTAATGCTACCCCTTAAACGTAACCCTAACCGTGACCAGTAAACCTAACCCTAACCTCTAACACAAACCATAGCACATAACTCTAACCCTAAAACTAACCCTAACCCTAACCCTAACCCTAAACCCTAACTCTTGTCCTTAACCCTAAGCGTTAACTCTCACGCTAACCTTTAATCCTAAGCCTAATCCTAATCTTCAACCCTAAACCTAACACTTAACCCTAACCCTGTACCAAACCCTAACCCCTCATCTTAACCCTAACCGTAAACCTCAACCCTAAACCAAAGTGTAACCGTTAAACCTAAGAGTAACCTTTAAACCTAACCCTATTCCCTAACCCTAAGCCCTCACCCTAACACTAAACTTCATCCTTCACCATAACCAGAATCCTAACCCTAAATCTAATTCTCAGACTTCTTGCTTTCTTAGAGTTTAGAAAGCCTGCAATCCTCCCAGGCCAGGCGTGAAAGGAGGCTCTACCACTGTGTCCTGCATGAAACCCACGGGCCCATACCCAGAATATGATAGAGTGGGTTCCCGGGTACAATCCCAGCTCCCTGAACTCCCCCCACCCGCCTAATGCAGACAGCCCCCGTGCGCTAAGCATAAACAATACCTTTAACAGATAACCCTAACCCTGAACATAACACCCAACCCTGTTCCTATTTCTCCCCTTAACACGTAAACCTCACCGTGCGCCTAACTTTAACCTCTTATCCTAACGTTAATGCATAACCCATTTCCTGAGAACAACCCCTATCCCATAATTCTAACCCTATCTCCTAGTCATCACTGTGACACCTAATCCCTAACCCTAATTCTAAACCGCTAACCCTAACCGTAACCCTACCTACAACCCTAACACTGACAGTAACCCTTACTTCTAACCCCAACGCTATGCCTAACAAAAACCCTAACCCTTGACCCTAACCCTTCACCCTAACCCCTAAGCCTTACCCTAACCCTTAACCCTAATCCTAATCCTAACCATTAAACCTAGCCCTAGCTCTTAAAGCTAACCCTAAACCTTACCCTCACGACTAGACCTAACCCTGACACTAACCTAACACCTAACCCTAACCAGAACCCCTAAAGCTAACCCTGATCCCTATCCCTAACCCTAGCAGTAAACTTTAACCCTAAACCTAAGCCCAACCCGTAACCCTAATCCTATCCTTTTACCCTAAAACTAACGCCTAAACCTAACCCCTATACCTCACCCTAACTCTAACCCCAATCTTAATTCTAACCATACCCCTTCATAAAACACTAACTCCTAACCGCTAACCCTAACACTAACCAAAAACCCTAATCACTAATCCCTAACCCTAACGCTTAACCTTTACCCTAACCGTTAACCCTCACCCTAAATCTTAACACTGACCCTAACCTTAACCTTTAACTCTAAGCCTAACCCTTAACCCTACAGTAAGGAAGACCCTTAATGCTAATGGGATCCCTTATCCCTAACCCTAACACTACAGCTAAAAATAACCCTAACCTTGGATCCTTAAACCTAACCCCTAACACTTACTTTAACCCCAAACCCTAACCCTAATCCTAAGCATTAAACCTAACCCTATCTCTTAACCCTAACGCTAGCCTTTACCCTAACGCCTAGATCTAACCCCAAATCTAACCTACCGCCTAATCTTAACCTTAAGCCCTAATGCTAACTCTAACCCTGAACCCTAAACCTACCCGTAACCCTTAACACTAACCCTATCCGTGAACCTTAACCCTGACCCTAACCATTACCCGCACCCAAACATTTAACCCTGACCCTAACCCTAATCCTTAATGCTAACCCTAACACTAAACTCTAACCCTAAGCCGAACACTTATCCCTAATCCTATCCCTTAAACCTAACCCAAACCCTAATGCTACCCCCTAAAAGTAACCCTAACCGTGACCAGTAAACCTAACACTAACCTCTAACACAAACCATAGCACATAAGTCTAACCCTAAAACTAACCCTAACCCTAACCCTAACCCTAAACCCTAACTCTTAACCTTAACCCTAAGCGTTAACTCTCACGCTAACCTTTAATCCTAACCCTAATCCTAATCTTCAACCCTAAACCTAACACTTAACCCTAACCCTGAACCAAACCCTAACCCCTCATCTTAACCCTAACCGTAAACCTCAACCCTAAACCAAAGTGTAACCGTTAAACCTAAGAGTAACCTTTAACCCTAACCCTAATCCCTAACCCTAAGCCCTCAACCTAACACTAAACATCATCCTTAACCCTAACCATAAGCCTAACCCTAAATCTAATTCTCAGACTTCTTGCTTTCTTAGAGTTTAGAAAGCCTGCAATCCTCCCAGGCCAGGCGTGAAAGGAGGCTCTACCACTGTGTCCTGCATGAAACCCACGGGCCCATACCCAGAGTATGATAGAGTGGGTTCCCAGGTACAATCCCAGCCCCCTAAACTCCCCCCGCCCGCCTAATGCAGACAGGTCCCGTGCGCTAAGCATAAACAATAACTTTAACAGATAACCCTAACCCTGAACATAACACCCAACCCTGTTCCTATTTCTCCCCTTAACACGTAAACCTCACCGTGCGCCTAACTTTAACCTCTTATCCTAACGTTAATGCCTAACCCATTTCCTGAGAACAACCCCATCCCATAATTCTAACCCTATCTCCTAGTCATCACTGTGACACCTAATCCCTAACCCTAATTCTAAACCGCTAACCCTAACCGTAACCCTACCTACAACCCTAACACTGACACTAACCCTTACTTCTAACTCCAACGCTATGCCTAACAAAAACCCTAACCCTTGACCCTAACTCTTCACCCTCACCCCTAAGCCTTACCCTAACCCTTAACCCTAATCCTAATCCTAACCATTAAACCTAACCCTAGCTCTTAAAGCTAACCCTAAACCTTACCCTCACGACTAGACCTAACCCTGACACTAACCTAACACCTAACCCTAACCAGAACCCCTAAAGCTAACCCTGAACCCTATCCCTAACCCTAGCAGTAAACTTTAACCTTAACCTAAGCCCAACCCGTAACCCTAATCCTATCCTTTTACCCTAAAACTGACACCTAAACCTAACCCCTATACCTCACCCTAACTCTAACCCCGATCCTAATTCTAACCATACCCCTTCATAAAGCACTAACTCCTAACCGCTAACCCTAACACTAACCAAAAACCCTAATCACTAATCCCTAACCCTAACGCTTAACCTTTACCCTAACCGTTAACCCTCACCCTAAATCTTAACACTGACCCTAACCTTAACCTTAAACTCTAAGCCTAACCCTTAACCCTACAGTAAGGAACACCCTTAATGCTAATGGGATCCCTTATCCCTAACCCTAACACTACAGCTAAAAATAACCCTAACCTTGGATCCTTAAACCTAACCCCTAACACTTACTTTAACCCCAAACCCTAACCCTAATCCTAAGCATTAAACCTAACCCTATCTCTTAACCCTAACGCTAGCCTTTACCCTAACGCCTAGATCTAACCCCAAATCTAACCTACCGCCTAATCTTAACCTTAAGCCCTAATGCTAACTCTAACCCTGAACCCTAAACCTACCCGTAACCCTTAACACTAACCCTATCCGTGAACCTTAACCCTGACCCTAACCATTACCCGCACCCAAACATTTAACCCTGACCCTAACCCTAATCCTTAATGCTAACCCTAACACTAAACTCTAACCCTAAGCCGAACACTTATCCCTAATCCTATCCCTTAAACCTAACCCAAACCCTAATGCTACCCCCTAAATGTAACCCTAACCGTGACCAGTAAACCTAACACTAACCTCTAACACAAACCATAGCACATAAGTCTAACCCTAAAACTAACCCTAACCCTAACCCTAACCCTAAACCCTAACTCTTAACCTTAACCCTAAGCGTTAACTCTCACGCTAACCTTTAATCCTAACCCTATTCCTAATCTTCAACCCTAAACCTAACACTTAACCCTAACCCTGAACCAAACCCTAACCCCTCATCTTAACCCTAACCGTAAACCTCAACCCTAAACCAAAGTGTAACCGTTAAACCTAAGAGTAACCTTTAACCCTAACCCTAATCCCTAACCCTAAGCCCTCACCCTAACACTAAACATCATCCTTAACCCTAACCATAAGCCTAACCCTAAATCTAATTCTCAGACTTCTTGCTTTCTTAGAGTTTAGAAAGCCTGCAATCCTCCCAGGCCAGGCGTGAAAGGAGGCTCTACCACTGTGTCCTGCATGAAACCCACGGGCCCATACCCAGAGTATGATAGAGTGGGTTCCCAGGTACAATCCCAGCCCCCTAAACTCCCCCCGCCCGCCTAATGCAGACAGGTCCCGTGCGCTAAGCATAAACAATACCTTTAACAGATAACCCTAACCCTGAACATAACACCCAACCCTGTTCCTATTTCTCCCCTTAACACGTAAACCTCACCGTGCGCCTAACTTTAACCTCTTATCCTAACGTTAATGCCTAACCCATTTCCTGAGAACAACCCCATCCCATAATTCTAACCCTATCTCCTAGTCATCACTGTGACACCTAATCCCTAACCCTAATTCTAAACCGCTAACCCTAACCGTAACCCTACCTTCAACCCTAACACTGACAGTAACCCTTACTTCTAACTCCAACGCTATGCCTAACAAAAACCCTAACCCTTGACCCTAACCCTTCACCCTAACCCCTAAGCCTTACCCTAACCCTTAACCCTAATCCTAATCCTAACCATTAAACCTAACCCTAGCTCTTAAAGCTAACCCTAAACCTTACCCTCACGACTAGACCTAACCCTGACACTAACCTAACACCTAACACTAACCAGAACCCCGAAAGCTAACCCTGAACCCTATACCTAACCCTAGCAGTAAACTTTAACCTTAACCTAAGCCCAACCCGTAACCCTAATCCTATCCTTTTACCCTAAAACTAACACCTAAACCTAACCCCTATACCTCACCCTAACTCTAACCCCGATCCTAATTCTAACCATACCCCTTCATAAAGCACTAACTCCTAACCGCTAACCCTAACACTAACCAAAAACCCTAATCACTAATCCCTAACCCTAACGCTTAACCTTTACCCTAACCGTTAACCCTCACCCTAAATCTTAACACTGACCCTAACCTTAACCTTAAACTCTAATCCTAACCCTTAACCCTACAGTAAGGAAGACCCTTAATGCTAATGGGATCCCTTATCCCTAACCCCAACACTACAGTAAAAATAACCCTAACCTTGGATCCTTAAACCTAACCCCTAAAACTTACTTTAACCCCAAACCCTAACCCTAATCCTAAGCATTAAATATAACCCTATCTCTTAAACCTAACGATAACCCTTACCCTAACGCCTAGATCTAACCCTAAATCTTACCTACCGTCTAATCCTAACCTTAAGCCCTAATGCTAACACTAACCCTGAACCCTAAACCTACCCGTAACCCTTAACACTAACCCTATCCGTGAACCTTATCCCTGACCCTAACCATTACCCGCACCCAAGCATTTAACCCTGACCCTAACCATAATCCTTAATGCTAAACCTAACACTAAACCCTAACCCTAAGCCCAACACTTAACCGTAATCCTATCCCTTAACCCTAACCCTGATGCTACCCCCTAAACGTAACCCTAACCGTGACCAGTAAACCTAACCCTAACCTCTAACACAAACCATAGCACATAACTCTAACCCTAAAACTAACCCTAAACCTAACCCTAAACCCTAACTCTTAACCTTAACCCTAAGCGTTAACTCTCACGCTAACCTTTAATCCTAACCCTAATCCTAATCTTGAACCCTAAACCTAACACTTAACCCTAACCCTGTACCAAACCCTAACCCTAACCCTAAACGAAAGTGTAACCATTAAACCTAAGAGTAACCTTTAACCCTAACCCTAATCCCTAACCCTAAGCCCTCACCCTAACACTCAACTTCATCCTTAACCCTAACCATAATCCTAACCCTAAATCTAATTCTCAGACTTCTTGCTTTCTTAGAGTTTAGAAAGCCTGCAATCCTCCCATGCCATGCGTGAAAGGAGGCTCTACCACTGTGTCCTGCATGAAACCCACGGGCCCATACCCAGAGTATGATAGAGTGGGTTCCCGGGTACAAGCCCAGCCCCCTAAACTCCCCCCGCCCGCCTAATGCAGACAGGGCCCGTGCGCTAAGCATAAACAATACCTTTAACAGATAACCCTAACCCTGAACATAACACCCAACCCTGTTCCTATTTCTCCCCTTAACACGTAAACCTCACCGTGCGCCTAACTTTAACCTCTTATCCTAACGTTAATGCATAAACCATTTCCTGAGAACAACCCCTATCCCATAATTCTAACCCTATCTCCTAGTCATCACTGTGACACCTAATCCCTAACCCTAATTCTAAACCGCTAACCCTAACCGTAACCCTACCTACAACCCGAACACTGACAGTAACCCTTACTTCTAACCCCAACGCTATGCCAAACAAAAGCCCTAACCCTTGACCCTAACCCTTCACCCTAACCCCTAAGCCTTACACTAACCCTTAACCCTAATCCTAATCCTAACCATTAAACCTAACCGTAGCTCTTAAAGCTAACCCTAAACCTTACCCTCACGACTAGACCTAACCCTGACACTAACCTAACAGCTAACCCTAACCAGAACCCCTAAAGCTAACCCTGAACCCTATCCCTAACCCTAGCAGTAAACTTTAACCCTAAACCTAAGCCCAACCCGTAACCCTAATCCTATCCTTTTACCCTAAAACTAACACCTAAACCTAACCCCTATACCTCACCCTAACTCTAACCCCAATCCTAATTCTAACCATACCCCTTCATAAAACACTAACTCCTAACCGCTAACCCTAACACTAACCAAAAACCCTAATCACTAATCCCTAACCCTAACGCTTAACCTTTACCCTAACCGTTAACCCTCACCCTAAATCTTAACACTGACCCTAACCTTAATCTTTATCTCTAAGCCTAACCCTTAACCCTACAGTAAGGAAGACCCTTAATGCTAATGGGATCCCTTATCCCTAACCCTAACACTACAGCTAAAAATAACCCTAACCTTTGATCCTTAAACCTAACCCCTAACACTTACTTTAACCCCAAACCCTAACCCTAATCCTAAGCATTAAACCTAACCCTATCTCTTAACCCTAACGCTAGCCCTTACCCTAACGCCTAGATCTAACCCTAAATCTAACCTACCGCCTAATCCTAACCTTAAGCCCTAATGCTAACTCTAACCCTGAACCCTAAACCTACCCGTAACCCTTAACACTAACCCTATCCGTGAACCTTAACCCTGACCCTAACCATTACCCGCACCCAAGCATTTAACCCTGACCCTAACCCTAATCCTTAATGCTAACCCTAACATAAACCCTATCCCTAAGCCCAACACTTATCCCTAATCCTATCCCTTTACCCTAACCCTACCCTAATGTACCCCCTAAACGTAACCCTAACCGTGACCAGTAAACCTAAACCTAACCTCCAACACAAACCATAGCACATAACTCTAACCCTAAAACTAACCCTAACCCTAACCCTAACCCTAAACCCTAACTCTTAACCTTAACCCTAAGCGTTAACTCTCACGCTAACCTTTAATCCTAACCCTAATCCTAATCTTCAACCCTAAACCTAACACTTAACCCTAACCCTGTACCAAACCCTAACCCCTCATCTTAACCCTAACCGTAAACCTCAACCCTAAACAAAAGTGTAACCGTTAAACCTAAGAGTAACCTTTACCCTAAACCTATTCCCTAACCCTAAGCCCTCACCCTAACACTAAACTTCATCGTTAACCCTAACCATAATCCTAACCCTAAATCTAATTCTCAGACTTCTTGCTTTCTTAGAGTTTAGAACGCCTGCAATCCTCCCATGCCATGCGTGAAAGGAGGCTCTACCACTGTGTCCTGCATGAAACCCACGGGCCCATACCCAGAGTATGATAGAGTGGGTTCCCGGGTACAATCCCAGCTCCCTGAACTCCTCCCACCCGCCTAATGCAGACAGGGCCCGTGCCATAAGCATAAACAATACCTTTAACAGATAACCCTAACCCTGAACATAACACCCAACCCTGTTCCTATTTCTCCCCTTAACACGTAAACCTCACCGTGCGCCTAACTTTAACCTCTTATCCTAACGTTAATGCATAACCCATTTCCTGAGAACAACCCCTATCCCATAATTCTAACCCTATCTCCTAGTCATCACTGTGACACCTAATCCCTAACCCTAATTCTAAACCGCTAACCCTAACCGTAACCCTACCTACAACCCTAACACTGACAGTAACCCTTACTTCTAACCCCAACGCTATGCCTAACAAAAACCCTAACCCTTCACCCTAACCCTTCACCCTAACCCCTAAGCCTTACCCTAACCCTTAACCCTAATCCTAATCCTAACCATTAAACCTAACCCTAGCTCTTAAAGCTAACCCTAAACCTTACCCTCACGACTAGACCTAACCCTGACACTAACCTAACACCTAACCCTAACCAGAACCGCTAAAGCTAACCCTGATCCCTATCCCTAACCCTAGCAGTAAAATTTAACCCTAAACCTAAGCCCAACCCGTAACCCTAATCCTATCCTTTTACCCTAAAACTAACCCCTAAACCTAACCCCTATACCTCACCCTAACTCTAACCCCAATCCTAATTCTAACCATACCCCTTCATAAAACACTAACTCCTAACCGCTAACCCTAACACTAACCAAAAACCCTAATCACTAATCCCTAACCCTAACGCTTAACCTTTACCCTAACCGTTAACCCTCACCCTAAATCTTAACACTGACCCTAACCTTAACCTTTAACTCTAAGCCTAACCCTTAACCCTACAGTAAGGAAGACCCTTAATGCTAATGGGATCCCTTATCCCTAACCCTAACACTACAGCTAGAAATAACCCTAACCTTGGATCCTTAAACCTAACCCCTAACACTTACTTTAACCCCAAACCCTAACCCTAATCCTAAGCATTAAACCTAACCCTATCTCTTAACCCTAACGCTAGCCCTTACCCTAACGCCTAGATGTAACCCTAAATCTAACCTACCGCCTAATCCTAGCCTTAAGCCCTAATGCTAACACTAACCCTGAACCCTAAACCTACCCGTAACCCTTAACACTAACCCTATCCGTGAACCTAAACCCTGACCCTAACCATTACCCGCACCCAAGCATTTAACCCTGACCCTAACCCTAATCCTTAATGCTAAACTTAACACTAAACCCTAACCCTAAGCCCAACACTTAACCCTAATCCTATCCCTTAACCCTAACCTTAACCGTAATGCTACCCCCTAAACGTAACCCTAACCGTGACCAGTAAACCTAACCCTAACCTCTAACACATATCATAGCACATAACTCTAACCCTAAAACTAACCCTAACCCTAACCCTAAACCCTAACCCTTAACCTTAACCCTAAGCGTTAACTCTCACGCTAACCTTTAATCCTAACCCTAATCCTAATCTTCAACCCTAAACCTAACACTTAACCCTAACCCTGTACCAAACCCTAACCCCTCATCTTAACCCTAACCGTAAACCTCAACCCTAAACCAAAGTGTAACCGTTAAACCTAAGAGTAACCTTTAACCCTAACCCTATTCCCTAACCCTAAGCCCTCAACCTAACACTAAACTTCATCCTTATCCCTAACCAGAATCCTCACCCTAAATCTAATTCTCAGACTTCTTGCTTTCTTAGAGTTTAGAACGCCTGCAATCCTCCCATGCTATGCGTGAAAGGAGGCTCTACCACTGTGTCCTGCATGAAACCCACGGGCCCATACCCAGAGTATGATAGAGTGGGTTCCCGGGTACAATCCCAGCCCCCTAAACTCCCCCCGCCCGCCTAATGCAGACAGGGCCCGTGCGCTAAGCATAAACAATACCTTTAACAGATAACCCTAACCCTGAACATAACACCCAACCCTGTTCCTATTTCTCCCCTTAACACGTAAACCTCACCGTGCGCCTAACTTTAACCTCTTATCCTAACGTTAATGCATAACCCATTTCCTGAGACCAACCCCATCCCATAATTCTAACCCTATCTCCTAGTCATCACTGTGACACCTTATCCCTAACCCTAATTCTAAACCGCTAACCCTAACCGGAACCCTACCTACAACCCTAACACCGACAGTAACCCTTACTTCTAACCCCAACGCTATGCCTAACAAAATCCCTAACCCTTGACCCTAACCCTTCACCCTAACCCCTAAGCCTTACCCTAACCCTGAACCCTAAACCTAATCCTAACCATTAAACCTAACCCTAGCTCTTAAAGCTAACCCTAAACCTTACCCTCACGACTAGACCTAACCCTGACACTAACCTAACACCTAACCCTAACCAGAACCCCTAAAGCTAACCCTGAACCCTATCCCTAACCCTAGCAGTAAACTTTAACCCTAAACCTAAGTCCAACCCGTAACCCTAATCTTATCCTTTTACCCTAAAACTAACCCCTGAACCTAACCCCTATACCTCACCCTAACTCTAACCCCAATACTAATTCTAACCATACCCCTTCATAAAACACTAACTCCTAACCGGTAACCCTAACACTAAAAAAAACCCTAATCACTAATCACGAACCCTAACGCTTAACCTTTACCCTAACCGTTAACCCTCACCCTAAATCTTAACCCTGACCCTAACCTTAACCTTTAACTCTAAGCCTAACCCTTAACCCTACAGTAAGGAAGACCCTTAATGCTTATAGGCTCCCTTATCCCTAACCCTAACACTACAGCTAAAAATAACCCTAACCTTGGATCCTTAAACCTAACCCCTAACACTTACTTTAACCCCAAACCCTAACACTAATCCTAAGAATTAAACCTAACCCTATCCCTTAACCCTAACGCTAGCCCTTACCCTAACGCCTAGATCTAACCCTAAATCTAACCTACCGCCTAATCCTAGCCTTAAGCCCTAATGCTAACACTAACCCTGAACCCTAAACCTACCCGTAACCCTTAACACTAACCCTATCCGTGAACCTTAACCCTGACCCTAACCATTACCCGCACCCAAGCATTTAACCCTGACCCTAACCCTAATCCTTAATGCTAACCTTAACACTAAACCCTAACCCTAAGGCCAACACTTAACCCTAATCCTATCCCTTAACCCTAACCCTAACCCTAACCCTAAAGCTAACCCCTAAACGTAACCCTAACCGTGACCAGTAAACCTAACCCTAACCTCTAACACAAACCATAGCACATAACTCTAACCCTAAAACTAACCCTAACCCTAACCCTAAACCCTAACTCTTAACCTTAACCCTAAGCGTTAACTCTCACACTAACCTTTAATCCTAACCCTAATCCTAATCTTCAACCCTGTACCAAACCCTAACCCCTCATCTTAACCCTAACCGTAAACCTCAACCCTAAACAAAAGTGTAACCGTTAAACCTAACCCTAAACCCTAACCCTAACCCTAACCCCTAACCCTAACCCTACCCTAACCCTAACCCTAACCCTAGCCCTAACCCTAGCCCTAACACTAACCCTAACCGTAACCCCTAACCCTAACCCTAACCCTAAACCAACCCCTAACCCTAACCCCTAACCCTAACCCTAACCCCAACCCCAACCCCTAACCCTAACGCTAACCCCTAACCCTAACCCTAACCCTAAACCCTAACACTAACCCCTAACCCTAACCCCAACCTTAACCCCTAAACCTAACGCCTAACCCTAACCCTAACCCAAACCTAACCCTACCCTAACCCTAACCCTAACCCCTAACCCTAACCCAAACCCTAACCCTAACCCCTCACCCTAACCCTAACCCCTAACCCTAACCCTAACCGTAACCCCTAACCCTAACCCTAACCCAAACTCTAACCCTAACCCTAACCCCTAACCCTAACACTAACCCCTAAACCTAACCTTAACCCCTACC
>NW_027182825.1:911512-914012 GCF_041146395.1 Eulemur rufifrons | reverse complement strand
CTAAGCATTAAACCTAATCCTATCTCTTAACCGTAACGCTAGCCCTTACCCTAACGCCTAGATCTAACCCTAAATCAACCTACCGCCTAATCCTAACCTTAAGCCCTAATGCTAACTCTAACCCTGAACCCTAAACCTACCCAATACCCTTAACACTAACCCTATCCTTGAACCTTAACCCTGACCCTAACCATTACCCGCACCCAAGCATTTAACCCTGACCCTAACCCTAATCCTCAATGATAACCCTAACACTAAACCCTCACCCTAAGCCCAACACTTAACCCTAATCCTATCCCTTAACCCTAACCCTAACCCTAACCTTAATGCTAACCCCTAAACGTAACCCTAACCGTGACCAGTAAACCTAAACCTAACCTGTAACACAAAACATAGCACATAACTCTAACCCTAAAACTAACCCTAAACCTAACCTAAACCTAACCCTAAACCCTAACTCTTAACCTTAACACTAAGCGTTAACTCTCACGCTAACCTTTAATCCTAACCCTAATCCTAATCTTCAACCCTAAACCTAACACTTAACCCTAACCCTGTACCAAACCCTAACTCCTCATCTTAACCCTAACCGTAAACCTCAACCCTAAAGCAAAGTGTAACCGTTAAACCTAAGAGTAACCTTTAACCCTAACCCTAATCCCTAACCCTAAGCCCTCACCCTAACACTAAACTTCATCCTTAACCCTAACCAGAATCCTAACCCTAAATCTAACTCTCAGACTTCTTGCTTTCTTAGAGTTTAGAAAGCCTGCAATCCTCCCATGCCATGCCTGAAAGGAGGCTCTACCACTGTGTCCTGCATGAAACCCACGGGCCCATACCCAGAGTATGATAGAGTGGGTTCCCGGGTACAATACCAGCCCCCTAAACTCTCCCGGCACACCTAATGCAGACAGGGCCCGTGCGCTAAGCATAAACAGTACCTTTAACATAGCTGAACATAACACCCAACCCTGTTCCTATTTCTCCCCTTAACACGTAAACCTCACCGTGCGCCTAACTTTAACCACTTATCCTAACGTGAATGCATAACCCATTTACTGAGAACAACCCCTATCCCATAATTCTAACCCTATCTCCTAGTCATCACTGTGACACCTAATCCCTAACACTATTTCTAAACCGCTAACCCTAACCGTAACCCTACCTACAACCCTAACACTGACAGTAACCCTTGCATCTAACCCCAACGCTATGCCTAACAAAAACCCTAACCCTTGACCCTAACCCTTCACTCTAACCCCTAAGCCTTACCCTAACCCTTAACCCTAATCCTAGTCCTAACCATTAAACCTAACCCTAGCTCTTAAAGCTAACCTTAAACCTTACCCTCACGACTAGACCTAACCCTGACACTAACCTAACACATAACCCTAACCAGAACCCCTAAAGCTAACCCTGAACCCTACCACTAACCCTAGCAGTAAATTTTAACCCTAAACCTAAGCCCAACCCGTAACCCTAATCCTATCCTTTTATCCTAAAACTAACCCCTAAGCCTAACCCCTATAACTCACCCTAACTCTAACCCCAATCCTAATTCTAACCATACCCCTTCATAAAACACTAACTCCAAACAGCTAACACTAACACTAACCAAAAACCCTAATCACTAATCCCTAACCCTAACGCTTAACCTTTACCCTAACCGTTAACCCTCACCCTACATCTTAACACTGACCCTAACCTTCACCTTTAACTCTAAGCCTAACCCTTAACCCTACAGTAAGGAAGATCCTTAATGCTAATGGGATCCCTTATCCCTAACCCTAACACTGCAGCTAAAAATAACCCTCACCTTTGATCCTTAAACCTAACCCCTAACACTTACTTTAACCCCAAACCCTAACCCTAATCCTAAGCATTAAACCTAACCCTATCTCTTAACCCTAACGCTAGCCCATACCCTAATGCCTAAATCTAACCCCAAATCTAACCTACCGCCTAATCCTAACCTTAAGCCCTAATGCTAACTCTAACCCTGAACCCTAAACCTACCCGTAACCCTTAACACTAACCCTATCCGTGAACCTTAACCCTGACCCTAACCATTACCCGCACCCAGGCTTTTAACCCTTACCCTAACACTAATCCTTAATGATAACCCTAACACTAAACCCTAACCCTAAGCCCAACAGTTAACCCTAATCCTATCCTTTAACCCTAACCCTAATGGAAACCCCTAAACGAAACCCTAACCGTCACCAGTAAACCTAACCCTAACCTGTAACACAAACCATAGCACATAACTCTAACCCTAAAACTAACCCTATCCCTAACCCTAACTCTAAACCCTTAATCTTAACCTTAACCCTAAGCGTTAACTCTCAAGCTAACCTTTAATCCTAACCCTAATCCTAATCTTCAACCCGAAACCTAACACTTAACCCTAACCCTGTACCTAACCCCAACCCCTCATCTTAACCCTAACCGTAAAGCTCAACCCTAAACCAAAGTGTAACCGTTAAATCTACGATTA